>NC_051847.1:15006686-15020646 GCF_002237135.1 Teleopsis dalmanni | reverse complement strand
GAATATATAATATAATATATATAATATAGCACAAGCAGACCATCTAAGCAAAAAGTTAACAACTGAATGTAGCGCTCCATGTAATTTATTGCAGAACGTCTTTAGTACTTGAAATGCGTAAATTTTATTACATATATTATTAATGACTATTTGTTTAACCATTTGTCAAACTCAAAAATTTTGATAGGCTGCCATTTTATATGTGCGGCTTGTTAAATTCTGTTAAGTTTTGTAAAAATTGTGGTGAATGGGGTTTCTTGCCTTTTGTGAGGCTGTCCGCAAGTGACTAAAAAAACTTTTAAAATCAAATAAAAACCAGACAAGACCGAAATGCCTCAAAGATTTATTTTAATAAAATTTAAAGTTGTTGTTTTTATATTATATATAAAAATCTTTTTATATATTTACTTACAGACATACATTTGTATGTATAATATTATCTAACATTCGATCATAATAAAATTAAATAATAAAATAAAAATCGCATTTCTCATCAACAATTAAAAGGTTAACAAACTCTCAGCAAATATTTATCTTTTTATACTGAAATTCTAGTTTTATTTTTATTGAATTCGTTGAGTTCTTATGTATTAGAAATTTAATGGAAAATTATAAAAAAATCATTCTAGCATGAAAGTGTGAGTTTCTTATATGCCACGATCATTTTTTATGTGACACATATAAGTTCACATTTTTTATTAGAACTCTTTTGGCAGAAGATTGAGTTGCTTCAAACTAATAGGTGAGGTGGCAGGAGCTCTGAAGTGGTAATTTTTTGACTTCTGAATTTTATCTATTAAAAACGTTAAATTATTGATGCGTAACAAATACAGAAATTTTAATTAAAATTGCTAATTAATGTTTATTAAGTCTAAGATTCCACATAATAATAAAGTCATCATCAGTCTTATTTTTATTGCGTATAAAAAAAGCTCATAATCTAACTTTTAAACGTTATATTTATGTATAAACATTTAAATATTAAGACTCGATTAATAACTCGATTAGTTATACACTTATGCACTCAATTTATTAGGTCATTATAATATACGAAGAGGTACTATACTTATTATGTGTCATTATTACAATCATACATTTTTGTGACTCGAATTTTCTACGTTTTAATAGAAATGAAAAATCTAAAATCATAAAGAAATAAACTAAATTTTACTACTAAATGCGGTAACATCCAATTGTATTGAATAGAGTTAAAAATTAAGATTATTTTCAACAAATGAACTAATAAAAATGGAAAGAAGACTTGATTGTAAATATGCATGGTAGCTCATCCACATCTCAATGTAGATAACCGAAATGGTGGGTTATTTCGATACCATAGTCTTAGGATCAGGTGTAGTGGTTATATCTTGCTAGCACTATCCAAAAGAGAGAGCCATTTTGATACTTGCTTGCACTATCCATTTTCAAAACGGTGAAAGATAATATTGTGTATTCATTAGCAAACAATAGAAGATCAGGATTATTCGGATTAATTTCTAGTACACAGTCTTTACGCCATTAAGAAAGAACCTTTCATTCTTTTTGAAATATTACTTAATAACAATCGAGGATAGCGATTGCTATATAGTCGGCACAAGATACAATATTGCAGCCTAAAGCTCTAAAATTTTAGTAGTAAACCATTAACAAGTAACCTCCATAGTACCGAGGACAATAATAACTGATAGTTTCATATATGGTAGCAGTTATACCAGTTGTTAGTAAAAAAAATTTAAGAAAGTTTTCATAAAACACCGAAAATGATCAGAACTCATATTTCTAATAGCTAAAATTGTGTGTTTGGCAACATATCGTTATGTTAGATTAAGAAGCCTTCCAGGATTTGACAAGGTTAGTGTCTCTAATAGCGAATGCCATTTTAAATAGATGACGCTATAAAAATGGAAGTTATTTGAGTTCAGGATATCCGGTTTTTTATAGCAATCATAACAATATTTAATAGAACTTGTTTAATAAACGTACCAACATGTGCTCAAGTCGTAATCAGGAAAGGTAAACAATTTTGACCAATTGACCATAATAGTCCACTAATGGTAACTACTTCTAAGTAGGTATTGAAATTTGTGAAATGTTTAGATAAGAATATCGTGTATAGCATGACTATAGGATGACATTGAACTATGATATGTTGTAACGTATCCTAATCTAGGAGTAAAACCAAATATAATTTAAAATTATTACGCGAAAATATTATAATACTACTATAAATAATTACTTGTTATAAAAAAATAATACCAATAATATATCTAGAGGAAATTTGTGGATATAGATCATTAATAATAACCGTTAAAACTTAATGTTACATTAAAAAATAAAATGGCAATAGTTATTTTATTATACGGTAATATTGTTATGATGTTTTATTTATATTATGAATTATTTCAAAACTTAAAATTAACATAAAGATCATTGAATCACATATAACAAATGGTTTACTATACTAAAGACAATGAACTCAAATAAACCCTTTTCAAACAAAAGTTATAAATATGAATATTATTTATATACAGACATACATAAGTCTTCTATTCATATATATATATATATATATATACATATAATTTATATATTTTTAAATTAAAAATACAATAATATTAGAAACGTAATACGCACACTTCTCAATAAGATCTCCAAAAATTCTTACGAATAATGACCTAAGAATCCAGTTTTTTTTGTTCTTCTAACACAGTTGCTAGAGTTTTTTTTATTTTTTATTAATTTTTATAATTATTTCGGCAAATTATTGCGTAATGCTTACATAATTAACTCAAGCGCTTTAATTAAAACTTCACAAATTAATGTAGAAATAATTAATTATAATGGCTGATAGTTCATAATCCCCAAAATTATTATTTTTTTTTGTAAATACTTTGTATTCAAATTACAACATGTTTTGGGGGTCTAAGTTCTATAATTGGCATAACTTGTTGATTAATTAATGTCAATGAAATATTAAATATTAACAACAAAAAAAAAAAAAATTATTGAAATAAAAACAAGAACAAGAAAATTCGGCAGATATCAAATTTATATGAGCAAACTTCTTAGGCAATATGTTTTTTTTTACTATATTCTAACATTCTTCTAAATAAATATATATAAGTAATACTAGTCAATAGAAGAACTTGCTTTATGATGACAGACGAAACGAATTTTGACAAAATTATGAAATCTCAGAACAACTCAAAGTCAAAGACCGTGAATCTCAGATACACTGAAGCAGAAGGTAGTTATGTTTCGCAATAATATTTTAACTAAATTGCCAAAAATATCTTTATTAATTATTGTAATAAAAATATTAATTATTACAAATCAAAAACAAAAATAAAAATTAACAACGAAGCGTTAAAATATTTAGGAATTGCAGAAATCATAGTCGTAATCTGTAGAATTGCATGAAATATTTAGATACTGGAGTTGCAGTTTCGTATTGCGAAAGATAAAATTAATTACAAGTTTTAATTAAAAAAATTAATGTATTTCTTGCTAAGTATTCAAATTATGTACAAATAATAAAGTGAATAATTTTTAGAAAAAATATCCGCAACTAAAACTGCAAACACATTAAGGTGAAGGTGTCATTTTATGCACAATGGCAACATTAAAATATAGAAATATATTTGATAATAAAAGACTGTTTATCTGCAGTGTTTTAACTGCAAAATTAGTAAGTTTTTATTTAATATTAAATTATTCGCAAACACCAGGAAAAAAAAAACAAAATCATTCAAATAATATTTAACAAAAAACAATAAAAACAAAAAGCAGGATTTTAAAATTAATTAATATTAAGTGACGATATTTTTGACTAAAGATGTTTTTAGATACATTAACTTTTAAAAAGCTTGAATATTCACTACTGTGTTTGCTTATTCTATATAACAAAATATCGCGACATTGATGGCATCATAATCCAACAGTCTTAGTATCTTTCTCTAACAATTAAAATGTTCTGAATTATCCCTATCCTCAAGACAGTCAGTTTTGATTTGTCGTGTCTGTGACGACGCCCACCGAGGCTATGTATTATCGACTAGTGTTGTATCCTGTAGTGATTCTGTAAACAGTATCTTGAGGTCTTTAGTTTCACTTGTGTCCTTTCAGCTTCTTTTACAAAGCATTTCGTCATTTAACAGAAACATGTTATAGACTATGTTGTCTTGTAAAGAGGGCTAACTCAACAATTAGAGTAATTTTTAGTATTAAGTGGAAAAGGAAGGACACGAACCCAGTACAATGAAGGTGTAGGTGTGCATCAATTCTAGAAAATCTAAAATAGAAACAGAAACACGTTATAGAGCATCTTGCTTGTGAACAGGGCTTACAAAGCCACTGATTCAACAATTAGAGTAATTTTTGTTAAGTGCGAAAGAAAGGGCACGAACCCGGTACAATGGATGTGTAGGTGAGCATCATTTCTAGAAAATCTAAAATAGTTCGAAAAATAGCAATTACTGCTTAATGTAGTGTGTTTATAAATTCCCTTTTCCATAATATAAGGAAACGGTTTATCTGTATCTGTCTCTCTGATAGTTTACTTAATCTTACTTAAATCTGCTTCTTGTTTGTCTATATTTAACTTTATATTTCCTAATGATTATGTATATATCAAGGGAAATGAAAGACATATATATATGTCTTTTATATTAGGTCAAAAAATTTGTATCCATAAATCCAATTTAAATGCAAAAGTAAAGCTACATCAGATGTATTTAATTGTATTTATAATAACATACCATCCCTTTAAGATAAGCCAATAAGTGTCACAATTGAAAATTAATTAAAAAGAATATTTTTTATTTTTAAAGTTCAATAAAAATCGATAAAACAAATCACTTTATTTTTTAAAATTACTTTTGTTTTTTTTTTTAGTTGTTTTTTTTTGTTGTTTTTGCTTATTAAAATGGCAATGAAGTTTTTGTAAAATAAATGATAAATATATTTTTAAATAACATTTTGTATTTTGTATTTAAATGTTCAGCCTTGATTTAAATAAATCCGATAATTAGAAAATATTTTTAAATTTAAAAATAAAGAGCATAACAAAAAATTTTAACTAACAAAAGAAGGATTGGCTTGACTGATGAAAACAGTTAAAAAGTATCTAAATTTAAAGAAAAAAGGTGAAGACTAGGCAAAGCCAGAATAATGGCGGCAACATCAACTCATGCCAATACATATAGGTATAGTGAATAGTGAATAATTACTATATAATTAAATATATTTATACATATTTTAATAATAACTAAAAATTAGATTATATATTTCATTAAATACTTTTTATATATATATTTTTTTTTAAATTTGAAGGAAAAATCATTGGCGGTAAATACTTAAAAGTACAAATATATAAAAATAGAGTCAAAAAAAATCATTAAAATAATATTAATTTAATTTTGTACACCTTTTATTATAATCAAATATGAGAAATAATTATTTATATTAAAAAATAAATAATATCAATGTATTCCTTAACATTTATTAGTTGGAAATCTCGCTATGTCACCGTTATATGTCTTGACAACACTTTAAATGCCATTATTATAAAGGGATTGAGGCCCTAAGCTCCACAAGCAGATGAAGGAATTAAGAAGACTTATGAAGATTTGACTGTACTGCTTTAATAGTTCAAACAGTACTAAGCATCAAACGTATGGTTTCTTTATTGTTTGCCAATATGCAATATGGATTACTTAGCAACCACTGAACGTGATAAAATTGTACTAAAACAATAAGATTTAGATAAGATTTGAATAAGATTACGATTTTGCACATCGTATTTTCTTCAGTAATGAGCTTTATTTAACGCATGATGGTCATGTTAATGTATACAAGTCGAAAGACAATTGCATTCGCAAAATGTCATTCTATAAAAAAAGAAATTTGGTCAGGGTGTGTTATAAGCCCATCCTTTTTTAAAATAACGAAAAGGTGACAAAAATTATCAATTCTGATTAATACAGCCAAATAAAATTACGGATGTGAAAGATATGTGGTTTTAACAAAAAGATATGTGGTTTTTGGTGGTATAAATTGACCACAAATATTTTGCAATTTGTTATCACTGAATTCTTTTTGTAAAGCTACATCAGGTTTCGTATTAATGCAAAAAATTCTCAACCTCTCAACGCTTTCAAAACGTGCATCTAAGAACTTAAAACAGAACTTTTAGCCGATAAGTTCATTAAAAGGATCTAGTACGAATAAATGATTCGTGAAGTATATTAAATTACTTTGCAGTTTTTTCCTTCCATTAAAGATCTCTGATACCCATGAATCAGAAATCAAACACCATATAGCTATAAGTAAAAAAGGCGGTATACACAGTGATTACTGTTGAGAGAAACAATTAATAGAGATTGTTATCAACACAGTTTAGACTGCAACACCATCTAAAAAAGAGTGGTCTAACAGAAAACGATTGCTGCCGAATCCGTCAAGAACAATATGAAACAGCAGAATACGTTCTGCCCAGCCGTGGCAAAACGCAGACTTAACAATCTAGGAAGTGGAGCCCTAAACACCTTGCTAAAATATGACCCACAATTGGGACAAAATTCTTCGAATGTTAGGAATTGGATGAAAGGCTGTACAAAAGATCTTTCAGGTTGCAATGCATGCACAGCCTATGCATAATAATTATAATAATAAATAGGTATATTCAAACGTAACTATGCATTGGGAAATAAACTTTATCTTTACATCTATATATTGATTCACTACGTCCTAATTTTGATCCACGGCACGTGCATCCTAGTTAGTCAACGTTCGAAGTAGACAAGAGTCTTAGTAATTAAAGAAATAATTTTTCTATTTTATTGTTGAAATTAATTCTTTCACAAATAAGCTGTTAACTGTTAAGTCTTAACTTATTACTATGAATTTGATTTTCAAAAACTAAATAAAAGTAATTACATTAATTACTTCAAAGATTATCAATATTTCACTTCAGATTGCCAATCATAAAAACTGCATCCACTCGTGCCAAAGCAATGATTCAACTGTAAACCCAAAAAACTAATTCTTTTCATTGCAAATTAACTTCGGCAATACTCGTATATAACTGAATAAATTCACTAAAAATATTACAAAAATTAAATTAATATATAACATTTATAGAAACATTATTTCTGCTTAATTATTTGAATATATAAAAATTTATTAGTCAATTTTATGTTCAACATAAAACACGAAGAGCTTGAAGAGCTTGAAGAGTTGTGAACGAAAGATATTGCAACATTTTTGTTAAATTTTTTAATCACAAATACAACAAATTTATGTATTTTCAATAATATGAAAACTGCAATATTTAACAGTTCATTAGTCAAATTTAATTTACCATAAAAATAATATTAAAACTATTTAGCATATGAAATGTAAACTACAAACGGCAATTTTATTTGCATTTGTTTGGAAATGACTGAAGAATGCATATGAATTTTGCAAAAATTGAACTGAATCAAGAAAAAATATAATTTAATTTTTATAAAAATCTATTATGAATCAAATGAATGTTAATAGATTTAATTAAGCAAAATAAATCATTTAAGCGTATGAAATGCATAATTTCATGACATTATCGAATGCATTCCGTTTGTCATTTGTTCAGATGAAATATGCAAAAATAATAATAAATGATAATTCAAACTAAATATCGACAAATAACTATTAAAGCCTGCGATTTGCTGTTTTCACCGCAATCAATACGCCAACAAAATTATATAAAACCAAAATTTGTATCTCGGAAATAATTTATCTACTAAGTCGCGGTGTCAAATGTTTTGCACGTCGCGCTACAGTTTCCATGCAAATACAACAATTAAAATGCGCCCACCAAACCCAGATCCGTAATGAGTTTCCATACGAAAATACTTATAATCCTTATTAAAGTATCTGAGCACATATTCAAGATTTCGGTTACAAATTCGATGTTGCATTCGAGCAGCAACGGATTTCGTTACACAACGAATTTGAGCGGTTTTCGTTTTATTTTTAGTAAATGCAGGAAAAAATTCGACAATTTGACAAAAATTAAAATAAAATTCAAAAAGCATTTGTTTCGCTGCTGGCAAAAATAAATAAAATATGCAAATTTGTGTTATGCATTGTTTTACATTTCAGCATTTCAGTATCGGCAAAACAAAAACAAACCCAAAAAAAAGATACGAAAGATTTATGTTTAAACAAAATTACAATTGAAAATTTATTTATGCAGATTTTATTTTAAACTAACCAAAAAAAAAAACAAAACCAAATACTATTATCAAACGACGATGAAAGTGAACGAAGCACTGGAATTCAGAAAGCGGGGAAGTAAGTTATAAATCACTCTGAAGCTCAAATATTAATTTAAAAATCTATTGGCACCTTAGTATACTAAATTAGAATTCAGAACTACTGAAAAAATCATTGGTCACCCGTATTTTCTATCCTTAACGATCACTGGATTGGTGTACTCTCAGATTCTCATATCGGATATCGGCAGAATATTGTTTGAAAAACAAAATATTTGAACACGAAGAGTAACAGAAAACCTGCTTCTAAGATAACAGTAAGACTAGTATCGGATATCGGCAGAATATTGTTTGAAAAACGAAATATTTGAAAACTATGACCAATAAAAAACCTTATTCTACGATAACAGCAGGACTAATATGGGATATCGGCAGGATATTGTTTGAAAAACGAAATATTTGAAAACGAAGAGTAACGGAAAACCTGAACCAAAAGATAACAGTAAGACTAGTATCGGATATCGGTAGGATATTGTTTGAAAAACAAAATATTTGAAAACGAAGAGTAACAGAAAACCTGTTTATAAGATAACAGTAAGAGTAATATCGGATATCTACGGGATATTGTTTGAAAAACGAAATATTTGAAAACGATAAGTAACAGAAAACCTGATTCTAAGATAACAGTAAGACTAATATAGGATATCGGCAGGATATTGCTTGAAAAACAAAATATTTGAAAACGATAAGTAACAGAAAACCTGATCCAAAAGATAACACTAAGCCTAATATCGGATATAGGCAGAATATTGTTTGAAAAACAAAATATTTGAAAACGAAGAGTAACGGAAAACCTTATTCTACGATAACAGCAGGACTAATATGGGATATCGGCAGGATATTGTTTAAAAAACGAAATATATGAAAACGAAGAGTAACAGAAAATTCGATTCTAAGATAACAGTAAGAATAATATCGGATAACGCCAGAACAGAATCAATTATATTTTGTACATCTGGCAAGTTTTAAACGATAGCTGTAAAAGTTTTAACTTCATCATATGTTAGCTTTTTCCAAATAATTGGAATAGTGCACCTCGGTTAGTTTTTATAAAAAGGAAAAAATTGAATATCATTTAGATTGCAATAAACAGAATCCATTTTCAATTTGACTGCATCATTATTTATTCCTTCTTACTAATTACTTCTCTATTTCTTTAATGAAGACTGGAATGTTTGCTTTTGAAGACTTTTTGAAAAGAAGTTCTGTTCACTTTAAAACTTTTACTATAGAGAGCAGAGCATTATAATGCTAAGAACCTATACTAACCAAACGAAAAACATTTAATATTTTCAATGAATATCAGAGTGTCTCTCACTAAGTTTTTAGCAATATTAGTAAGACAACTCGGAGCGAAAATATTCCAGTAATGATCAAAAACTCTGTGATTTTAACAAGAAGTAGTGTTAATATTCTTCTGTACGTTAACAGAAGTCATTGTTTAATAGATATGCTTCATAATTTAGTTTCTCAAATAATATATATGGGAAGTAGTAATAAGAATAATGATAAATAGTATAAATGGATAGAATGCGAGTATGAAAGAAACGATTGCATATTTATTATATCACTGTACGGCTCTCTCCAGACAAACAGTAAAGTCTTTTTGAGGTTTCTACTTTGAACAACCGATTTAATAACCCCATAGAGCTGGTCGTAGCAAGTAAATAGATTAGTACAGTTTGCTTAGCAGATTTATATCTAAGATGTGATAACTTAATCGACCCAGGCAAAGTACATTTCTATATTTCTTATATATGGATCTGGTATAATGATAATTATGATGTATAGACAAGTGTTTATATATTTTATGTGAAATATTCTACTTACAATTACTAATGAACTTACCTCTTCGCATAAAAGTTCAATGGAGAAATCCGTCTTTCAAGGCTGGTAAATAAATTCGCGATTAATTTACGTATTTTTTCCTTTTGTTTTTTCGTTGTATATAAACATAAAATCTTTATTAAGTGATTTTTTTTATTTTTTTAAAAACTGTAGCAGTAAAATTTCGTTATCTCTCGTCTTCAAACGTCGAAAGTAGTTAACGCCAATTAAAAATGCGAAAATTTCGATAAAATAAAGAAGAACCGTTAAAGACAATAAAAATCAACGCTGAAAAAAGATTTAAGAAAAGCAAATTTAAATAAATAAAAAATAAAAACAAATACTAAATTAAATAAAATAGCAAAAATTCAAATAAAATTGAATATTAAATTATTTCCATTATTAAAAAATTGTTATGAATATGCAAAAGTGTGGCGAAATTTTCTATAGGAAAGAACTCAACTTGTTGCGTTTTTCAGATACTTTTGCTTTTCGTACCAGCCAAAGAAAAATAGAAATAAAAACATATTTTAGCATTGCTTTTATTTGCAGCTCGTTTTCATGTGATATCGAACATTTTTTTATATATCAGTATGAAAAAAGCGTTGAAATTAAATAAAAACCTACAATAAATAGAAAATAAAAAGAAATAGAAATTGCAACCGGTTTTCGCTACTAAATTTATGAAAAATGAAAAGAAAACAAAAGCTTCAATAGACAAAAAGCGACAGCAACCAACAAAAGCGAATTTCACTGCTTCAGATACTCGTATGCAAGCGTGTGCATCCATGAGATACATTTTACACACTCGTGCAGATACAAAACAGATGCAGTTGCACTCGCAGTTGAAGTTGCATACAAAAAATACGCATGTGTGTTTGTGTTTGTGTGTGTGTGTGTTTCAAGTGCTTTTTCATGGTAGCTACAACATACGCACAATGCAAGGTTCCATTGTTTTGGACGAGGTATTTCATAGAAATTCACAGCTTTTGAAGGCTGTTCAGTTGCGTCTTTACTGCCAGTTGTTGGCAACTGAATTCTACCCTGTTTAGCAGTGTTCGTTGAGTTACTTCTGTGCAATACTGCAACGCAGGTATGAATTTGTAGTTGCAATATGCATTCTTAGTATAATGTGAATAAAAATATTAAAGACATGTAGGCAACAAGCACATTAAAATAATTTCAGAATTGTTAGTGACTCAATGGAATACTCGGAATCTGGGTCTGTTTGTTACAAATAATGGCTTTCATCATTATTCAAATACTTTACGATATTGGGGACCTACATTTAATGGAAAATGTAATAACAATTAATGGCAGAATACATGTCAGAATAAAAAACAAAATCATTTGGTTCGCAATTCATCATATGCCAAAATAATGCAAGTGAGACTATGTACTGGTAGTAAATAATATGATGAGAAATCTATTGATGGATTTTTGCAAGTTTCCTTAATTTCTTCAACCGTGTAATTAAACGACAAGATTCTTCAGCCGATTAAACAGCATAGACTATTTCAGAAAAGCATTAATTTTAACTAAAACAACACAAGCCTATTCAATTCATAAAAATATTCTGCTTTCTTGCTAAAAAATTGATCAATAAGTTTAATGAAGGACAAAATAGATCCTCCCTCAGATGCTCCATAGTACAATGGTCTCTGTGGACTTGCTGCTGCCTACTACTAAAAGGTTTATTCATCCGAAATGTTTTAAGGGAAAAGAAGAAAGATCAGGACGCAATCTAATCTTAAGCGAAGATCAGGAGTGAGAGCCGGAACACATACTCTGAGATTGAAAAAAGTAGACTGTAGGGCAAGATTAATTATCGGCAACAATAGCGGGGCCTGGACGCAGGGCACACCGATGGAAGTCTTAAATGACTAATAGGGATCCTAATACTAACGTAGTTCCGGGGTAGAACAAGGTCTCTAGGAATGAGGGGGAGTGGTTAACCCGTGCGAGTCGGGCACTCACCTTCCGGGGCGCCGGATTGTGGTCAGTGCGTAGGCATTCCACTCCTCCTTGTCGCAAAAAAAAAAAACAAAAAAAAAACTACTAAAAGGTTTCGGAAGACACAAACTGCATCGCCTTCTGTCGGCAGAGAACACTAAGGTCGTCGGTGGAAAACTAAAAGTTCTTTTTGGAGTTAGTACAGCCTATTACCACTAAAGTCTACAAAAGACAAAATATACGCTATTCCATCAGCGTAAAAAATAAAAATATGTTTAGTACTCTCTCCCTAATATCAGTAAGCTGTACAAGAGGCAAAACACACCCCCTTTCGACGGTATAGAGCACAAAAATATTTTCGAGTGGTAGACTTGATTAGAAATTAAATCAACTAAAGCTTAATATATATATACCTATACACTTAGGACTATAGGCGAGAATTTACGTACATATTACCTTATCTACTGAATTGCAATAACTGTACAATAACCTTCTTGCACGCAAAAATTATAGGTAGATACAACTAGATAGGTGAATAAAATGAAAAGAGTTCGAGGCTAAATAAGAATCCTTTTTTATTTGGAATAAATAAAAAATTTTTCACTTAACTCACAATTTTGGTGAAAGTATTGGGAGAATTGCACCCAACGGGACTAATTGATAAACCCAAGTATTTGGATAATTCCTCTGTTGGAGTGAGTCGATAAAAAGTGCGATCATGAGCTTTAATCTACAACACATAAGATTATTAGAGATAAATTATATTTTTTTCTCGGAGATAAAATTGTATCTGAGAAAATCTTTACTAATACTAACATAATAATTGCTGATTGAACCCCAAAGCATTAACTCGTAAATGCAGACTGGTTTAAATATTGCTGTGTAAAGAACTATTTTTTTCTCTATGCTTAGAATTGTGTTACATCCTCTATGCCAATGAAGTGGAACACTTTTTTCGCTAACAATATATTGTCCGTTCTTGAAATGCCTTTTGTATAAATTGTGTCTAGTTTAGGACGTTACGCACTATCTTGTGCTACCTCCTATTTAATTTCTCATATATCCGACTTCTTAGCATTATGGTTTACTTAAAGCTTCGATGTTCAATTCAATTCAAATTCGATTTTAAGAAAAATAATATAGAGTGGGAAGTATCTGTTTGATACTTCCTTGATTTTGAAAAGTTATTTTCTTGTCGCACAAACTCCATATGCAATGGTAAATAAAAATTATTTAACTGTATAAGAGTAGAATGTTCTAATATTAGTAAACTATAGTATCTAATTACCAAAACTAAAATAATTATATGTTAATATTAAAATTAAGCTTCCAAATAACAATAAGCGTATATAACAATAGAATATTTCATTTATGAAGCACAGATATTAGCGCCAGTAGGTTCTTATGAGGCTCACTTAAACATCGGAAATAAGCCTTCCTTAAAACTCGGAAATGAACCTCACTTAAACCACATTAAAGAGACTGAAGAGGTACATTAAGAGGTGGTATTATATGTAAACTAAATGCCTGTATTTACTTGAAGACTTTAAAGCCGAACCAGGAAGCGCGGTAGTTGCAGTAATGAAATAGATTATTTTTGGTATATATTTAATATGTATGTGCTCTATATATTGAATACGTTCAGTAAGAAAATCCCTACATAGATATGTCAAAATACAATTGCTATAAATTTTATAAAATATTCAATATCAAACGTTAATATCAAATCAATTTTTTGCCGATATATATTATCTACATAAGTACTTGAAATGATACAGGTAAAAAACTGTCATCTTTTTTAAACTACTTTAGATATGTAAAGATATCTTTACTTAATATTTGAACACGATTTATTTAATTTTTCA
>NC_051847.1:15002956-15006586 GCF_002237135.1 Teleopsis dalmanni | reverse complement strand
ATAGAATAGAATAGAATAGAATAGAATAGAATAGAATAGAATAGAATAGAATAGAATAGAATAGAATAGAATAGAATAGAATAGAAAGAATAGAATAGAATAGAATAGAATAGAATAGAATAGAATAGAATAGAATAGAATAGAATAGAATAGAATAGAATAGAATAGAATAGAATAGAATAGGATAGAATAGAATAGAATAGAATAGAATAGAATAGAATAGAATAGAATAGAATAGAATAGAATAGAATAGAATAGATAGAATAGAATATAATTATTAGATATGAAATAGGAATATAATAGAATATAATAGATATAATAAATATAAATAGAACTATAATAGAATTTAATAATTGAATAGAATTAATAGAATATATTTAGAATATAATAGAATATAATAGAATATATGAAATATAAAGATATATAGAATAATTAGAATATAATAGAATTATAATAGAATATAATAGAATATAATAGAATATAATAGAATATAATAGAATATAAGTAGAATATAATAGATTATTATAGAATATATAGTAATATAATAGAATATATTAGAATATAATAGAATTAATAGAATATTAAAGAATATAATTAGAATATATAAGAATATAATAGAATATAAGAGAATATAAATAGAATATAATAATATAATAGAATATAATAGAATTATAAAGATATAATAGAATATATAGAATTAATAATTAGAAATAATAGGAATATAATTAGAATAGAATAGAATGAATAGAATAGAATAGAATAGAATAGAATAGAATAGAATAGAATAGAATAGAATAGAATAGAATAGAATAGAATAGAATAGAAAGAATAGAATAGAATAGAATAGAATAGAATAGAATAGAATAGAATAGAATAGAATAGAATAGAATAGAATAGAATAGAATAGAATAGAATAGAATAGGATAGAATAGAATAGAATAGAATAGAATAGAATAGAATAGAATAGAATAGAATAGAATAGAATAGAATAGAATAGATAGAATAGATAGAATTAGAATAGAATAGAATAGAATAGAATAGAATAGAATAGAATAGAATAGAATAGAATAGAATAGAATAGAATAGAATAGAATAGAATAGAATAGAAGAGAATAGAATAGAATAGAATAGAATAGAATAGAATAGAATAGAATAGAATAGAATAGAATAGAATAGAATAGAATAGAATAGAATAGAATAGGATAGAATAGAATAGAATAGAATAGAATAGAATAGAATAGAATAGAATAGAATAGAATAGAATAGAATAGAATAGAATAGAATTGAATAGAATAGAATAGAATAGAATAGAATAGAATAGAATAGAATAGAATAGAATAGAATAGAATAGAATAGAATAGAATAGAATAGAATAGAAAGATATGATTTTGGTTTAATCACTTTTTCTTTACAGTAAACATTCGCAGGTACCAACTGCTATCAATTGAATATGAAACCAAATTATTGGAGTTCGTAGTGGTGCACCCTTACTCCTTGCGTCTGCTTGTGGCGCATTTGACCTACTTTGGAAAAAGCTATGATATTGATATAGACGCCTATATGGTAAGATATAGACTCTTATATTGCAACGAAGCTGAAGTATTCTTGGAATGATCATCCATTTTTCTAACTAACCTAGATACGCGAAGGTTTATGCACTTGTTGGTGATGGTTTCAATAGAAATATTTTAATGAATATCAGAGTTTCTGATATGCTATGAATTTTGAATATTTTTCTAAAGGTGTTGTTCTGAAATTTGTCGAATTTTGCTGTCCTACGGTTGGATAATTTGATCATCAAATAGAATAGACTATATCAAATAAAATATATCAGCATTTATAGAATAAAGGATGCACGCGTTTCAACGTAGAAGGATAATAAATTATGTTCCACTGAAGAGTCACTAATGAAGACTTCCAGTATTGTTTTGAGCAATTATAGTTTCAAACTTTTTTATATTATATATCATTTTCGAACTCAATGATTTGCATATAGAGGAGATATAACTTATAACACAGAAACAATTAAATATTTTTATGGAATAAAATTTTCTTTGATATGTCATGTCGCAGTATATATCAAAAATAAGTTTCTCCCATCCATATTCCTTTTGTTTCTTGGATTAAAGAGTCGCCTTTCGATTTTATATAACTATGACATGAAAGTGACTGTTAGTTTAAGTAAAACTAGCCATTTATATTTATACCTTTTATATTTAAGTTATATCAATATTTAATTTATATCATTTAAAATCACCAAAAATAAATTTTCAGCTCTAGATGTCTTATAACAACGCTTGTCACTTTTACAAACCCTAAGTTGTATGACTAAAATGCAATAGATACTTGCATTAAAGTTTATATCTTTTTAGTTCCCATGAAAGAGAACAATAATATGTTTGACAGTATAGATACATTACAATAATATTACACATAACAACAATTGGATATAAGAAATTAAATTAGTTTAGAAAAAAATGTTTAAAACTAAAAGTGAGTATCCTGAACCAATTGTTCACTTAACCAAAACGTTCAAATGTCATGGAATAGAAGTCAAGAAACAAAATATCTAAGAATCGCAGTTCTAAATGGCTGGATATTTTCATCCTTTTGAGCACATCTTCGTGTTTGAATTATTTATTTAATTTTATTTATTTTTTTTAGTTTTTTACATGTGTAGATATATTATGTTATATAGAAATACATACTCCTCTATATCGGATTTAATGCTTTTGTTTTGTCTACGCGGCGAAGCATGTTTAACTGCGATTTCGTGAGTCGTGATTTTAGCCATAATTTAAAGTTTTTGTCTACTAAGTCGTTGAGTTCGTTTGCCGCCAACTTATGCCTTTTTGACTATTTAGTTTTTCTATATTTGACATTTTAAGAGATTTAAACTACAATTGAAATGCCAGACAACTTGCAATCCTCTGTGCACTTCTCATTTTAGTATGTGTTGGCCAATTTAAGTCTGTCGCGGACGATACATAAATGTTACACCAAAATCCAAACAAAAAAAAGACAAGAAATGGAAAAGAAGGAAAGTCGTCGAACCTGAGGGAAATGAGAAAAATGTAATATCTTTTTTAAGAAATTTGAAACATTTATCTTTTTAATTTTTTGAAACGCATGCATTTACTACATTTTGGTTAAAGCCTCCAATAAAACGAACTAATCAAAGGATTTCCATTATGAAAATTCATGGGATCAAACAATCCGCCACTTCAATGAATCATATATCCTAAGTATACTTATATAATGAGACGACGCTTAGACATTTATTCTTATAGAGAACTGCAATTTTAGGTACGTAGATAATGTTATATTGAGTCAAGTAGTTTGCCATGTTAGTCTATCACATATCTGGAGTATTTTTATAAAATGAGGAGAATAGATGTATAACATAAAGTAACAGCTAACCAGTAATTTAAGGGATCCCGAGCGGAGATTAAAGGGTTAAAATGATTTGCTAATATAACTCTCATCAGCGTTCCTAGTCATAGTTACATTAAAGAGAATGAAAAAGCAGACAATTAAGTAAGAAGTGTTGCTTTTGTGTATGCCTACATAGATGTATAGTTAACTTTAGCTTGTAGACTTTTTTTAGTTAGGTAGTATTAAGTAGAAGTC
>NC_051847.1:14986389-15002856 GCF_002237135.1 Teleopsis dalmanni | reverse complement strand
TTATTTACTTTAGGATTTCTGCGTCACATATCCAAGATAATGTGCACTTTCACAGATTGTAGTAGTTCCAGTCCACCTAATTTACTTTTAGTTTTATCTAAAACTTGTCTCGAAATAGAGCAAAATGGCGTCCATATACTAGTGTGTATATAATTAATTTACAACTATTCTTATAAAAACAAAACTAAAAACGAATAACTCTTTTAGATATCGTTAGTAGATGACTTATATGAAATAGATTCCGAAAACAGTACCACTCTCACACACGAAACTGAGGTTTGTGCTCTCATGCGGGAGACATCGCAAACATTGTTAGATGCCTATGTTCGCCTGCAGGGTACAAATATATCACAGGTAAAGGAACAGATATATACAGTAATCCTCCCTATAACGCGATTCTCCTATAACGCGTTTTCATATTACGCGATTTCAATCCCCTGTATAACACGGGCATTCCCCCATATACCCCTATAACGCGGAACCAATCAACCGTGTTATAGGGGTGATTACTGTAATTATAAGTGCTTCAGAGTGTTCAAGCTAAATTTAATTCGTTTTGTTTTAAACATCATAAGGTGTTCGAATATTTTCAGCTGCAACCTCATCGGTCAGAAGTTCGAACATTAAGAATAAAATCTGAAGCTCTTATCATTTTTAAAAATATATATGCATACTTACCTTGTTTTATAATTAAAGATGTTACGTAAAAGTGTTGAAACTCGGGATTGGTTAAATTGTTTGGAACCTCGGTCTGTGCGTGCAGTTATGAAGCGTGTTGTTGAAGAATTATCTTCAATAGAAAATGTTGTTGCCAGTCTATACGAAGCTGGTGTGCGTACTGCGGCGAGTAGTGACTCCAGCCGTAAAACCCATTTTAGTAATTTAACAGCATCGAAACAACAATTTCGTTCCAATTGGTCCAATTACACTCCATCTCAGTTGGATAGTTATGTATCGAATATACATCGACTATTTTCGGAGCGCATAGATATATTTACATCAGTTGAATTCTCTAAAGTTTCTATCATCACTGGAGTTGTGAAAATTGGGTTGAAGGTAATAAAATAAATTCTTTGCTGATTTTTTATTTTAAAAAAAATTTCAATAAATGTTCTATATTTCTGTAGACATTTTTGGAATGTGTGCGCCTGCGTACTTTTAGTAAATATGGACTGCAACAAATACAAGTCGATACACATTATCTACAGATGAATTTATGGCGTTTCGTTACAGATGAAAAGTATGTTAAGATTTCGATTTTATACGATTTTATTCTTTTCTCTTGTCTTTTTACTTTAATTTTTTAATACATTTATATATTTTTGCTTACAGTTTAGTTAATTTTCTGTTGGATGAAATTCTTGGTTCAGCGGTACACAGGTGCCTAGATTCTGTATTAATGGAACCAAATGCCGTTGAGATAATATGTGAACGTGGTTAGTACTTAACGTTATTGTGATTTTATATAGTTAACACATTCCATATTAAATTAATAATTATAATAATGAAATAAACATTTATTTATTTATAATGCTAGCATAAAAGGGACTACTGTTAATAAAAAAAATATAACTAAAACTTATGTACATTGGTTTATATCTAAGTATTTAATGTTAAAATAATGCTATTTTCTTCGTTTTCCATGCCATCCTCACTGAAATCCTCTGTTGTTATAATAATATTATGAATTTCTCCATCATCAGGTGTTTGTATTGTTATAATTTGTGAATGTGAGTCTGAGTTAGTTGTCCTAGGTACTTGGGTATCTTCTGTTGGTGTAGATAATTTAGATGCTTCCATCCGGTTTTTTCTTGTTTCTTCAAACTCTTTAGGATGTACTTTCTTACGATGAGAATGCATATTTGCATTTGAATTAAATGTTTTTGTGCAATGCGGACAACTGTAAAGTGTGTCACCGGTATGAAGAGCCATATGTTCCTGAAATTATAAAAGATATTATTAATAAAAAAAAATTGAATTCAAATTATATATATTTTAGTAGCGATTTTTTAGTTAGAAATTTGTTAAATGCAGAAACCAAAATGTAATTTAATTTTATCTAATAAAATATCTGAAGACGTTTCAAAATAATCATGGTATTTAGCATATCTGTTCTGGTAATCTGCTAGTTATATAAAGTTTATAAATGTTGAATATAATGGTCTAATGGTTAACGAAAATAAAAAGATGATTGAAGAAAACTATAATTGAAATTTTGTGTATTTCTCAATAAATTTGAAAATAAAAAAGAAATGAGAATTATTTATATAAAAGTTAAGATACTTATTGTTATTGGTAGATAAATAAATTAACAATAAATTGAATAGCTCTCAATCTTATAAATATCAATTAAAGAATAAAAAATACTTATAATTGTAGAATATTATATTTTTGAAACACATTAATATCAAAATAAATTTAGTATATTGAGAGCTTATATATTAATATAATATAAATAGTATTAAAATCATTACACAATTTCAGTGACCAAGTATTGGCTCAGTCACACATATATATTATTTCTTATTATTATTGTGGAATTTGAGCTGTATGAACACAAAACTATTATCTTAACAATAATATACATTATAACTTTTATATATAATTTATTTGCAATTTAAGAAATATTTTTTTCTTCAGTTCTACATTTAAAATATAAAAGCTAATATATACCTTCAAATTAAGTGGCTTCTTGAAGGCTTTCTGGCACAAACCACATTTATATTTGCGTTCTGATGAATGCACATAGCGTTGATGGCTTAGAAGTGCGCTACGATTAGGTGCAACTTTATTGCATATATCACATATATGTAAAGTACCGTCTTCGTTATGACGACGTTTATGTTTTTGCAAACTGTATTTATCCTTATGCCATGATCCACATTTGTCACACTGCACTTTTGGTATAACCGCACCAGTGTGTTGTAATTGATGTTTAGCGAAAGCACTTCGTCCACGTATTACCTTTGCACATATATCACACATTGTTCCATAGCCAGAATGTGTTAATTTGATATGTGTCGCTAGACGAGATGCTGTGGGGTAACTATTCAAAATAATTATTTTTTTTTTTGCAATAAAAATAAACTAATCGAAATTTGATTTATTATGGTATTACCATTTTTTGCATATCTCACAAACATGCGTGTACTCCTCTTGTGAGCTGTGTATACTTCTATGCAAAGTGAGTAAATACAACTTAGCGAATTTTTTTGGGCATGAATCGCATTTAAATGTTTTTTCTTCGTCTGGTGTATGTTTTAACAGTACGTGATTTCTCATACATTGCTTGGTTTTAAAAACTTTGTCGCATTCATTACATCTGCAAACATAAAAAAAATAATTTTATCAAAAGTAAATAAATAGTAAATTGATTCAAAAACTGTACTTATATTGTTCGGGATTAACATGTTTCTCTATGTGCTCCACTAGTACACTTCGTTTAAAAAATTTTTTGCCACAGCAGAGTACGTAACCCTTTACCCTATGTACTTTTCGCATGTGCTGTCGCAAAGTTCCGAATGTTAAGTTCTTAATAGCACAAACATCACATGTAAGATTCATGTGTTCAGCTATCTTCAGATCTACATCATCCGTTTTTAAATCATTTTTAATATCAATAGAACTCTCGCTCACTTTTACTGGAGATTCATTATTAATGTTACTTAAATCAGTTTTACGTGGTCGTCCGCGTCTTTTTTTCTTTGTATTTTCTACAATTTCTGGTATTTCGATATAAGAGGTTTCACTTACTGGTTCACATTGCTTTTCAATTGTTGTTTGTTCATCGTCATTTCGTTCAATGGCTTTAGTTGTAGAACGCGTCAGTCGCCGTTCTATATGGTCATCAATTATAATAGTTTTTTGTAAAGTATCTTAAATAAATAAATTATAAATCTGTTCATTAAATTAATACCACACAACTTACCAACACTTTTTGGTTCCTCTGACACATAAGGATCGGTTGCCTGTATTTGGATTTCATCTGCTTCAAACGATTGTACAATATTTAAATCCTCTGAGCAATGTATAAGATTTGAATCCGTTGAATATTCAATTTCTTGCAATGATTTTTCAGGACTTTTTTCTTTGTGCTCATGATTAACTATTTCTAAAGTATCAGAGTCAATTTCCACATCACATGATATCAATTCGCTGTTATCCAAATATTCACTATGTTCTGCCATAAGATTTAGCGTGCTGGACGTTACGCTGTTACTGTTTCCAACTTCCTGAACATTATCTTTTACGTTTATGCTTTTCACAAAATATCGTTCAGTTAGTAATGTATGTTTTTTTTTTACCATTAAATAAAATTCGTGAAAATTGTATACATTTTCCCAACAATTTGTGCAAATAGACGTAGATATGGGATCATCATCCATTGGCTGTAAAAATAAGCAATTATATTATAATGAAATTGGTAAAATTGATTTTTATTTTACTTGAAACCAAAAATGTTTAGCTAATATATTTGCCATATCTTTTTTTAATCCATCCTCGCTAAATATCTCAACATAATTAAAATTTCGTTGAAGGCACAAACGACAAATCATGTTTTCTACTCTAAATAATACCAAACATACTAGCTGTACAGTACAAGAAAAAAAGTTGTAAACAAAAACATAAAAAACAGATGTATGTGAAAGAGAACACAAATTCAGGGTTGTTCAAGAAACTATTCAGTAGTAATTCATTAATTTAAGGCCGTGTGCAAATTTGGGTAAATTATACACAGTGTTACTCAAAGTTACTATGTGTAGCTCGTGGAACAGACCTATTGATAGTAAATTGAGTAAATAGTAAATATGTCGGTATTGCAGCGTATGTTGATATTTACTAAAATTTCGAGTAGGGTAAATTAGATAAAAATTAAGATGTAAGATGTTTAATAAATAAATAAATATATTTGAAAACTTTTAACTAAAAATAATAAAAAAGTGCAATCAATAAATAAATAAATATTTACGTAAGTGCAGTGCAAAAAAATTTCAATTTACTTTACCTCAATTTACTCGCACACAGCCTTAACTTTATCATTATATATTGAATGATCTAATTTTACTTTTCGAAATAACTAAAATAAATTCAGTAGTTGAGTTTTAGTGTATAGTATAAGAGAAGAAGTGGAATTTTATTTTTAATGTTCTAGTTTTTTATATTTGATTAACAAATACAAAGTTTATGATATTCGAGATAATTGTTTTTTGAATTCAATAAATAAAAAAAACAACACAGAACGTGACAGAGAATACCGAAAATGTTATTTAATGATAAAATACTTGTAACTCAAATATTTTATTTAAGTATTGTAACTCATACGTGTCTCAATAGTTAATCTAATTGAAATTTAAAATTTACTTAACTATTATTGCTCTCAGTTATTTTTGCTCTCTTTGTTAAATTTATTTACATATAAAAATAATAATATTTTCAAACTGCTCCTCCTCCCTCTTGATTACAAGTTGCTTCAGTCTATTACAGAGATCGACAATTCGGTTAAACAGTTCTTTTATAATAAAAGCTCTATCAATATTAATGCTGACTGATTAATATATTCACTAATAAATGAAGTTGATTAAAAGATATTTAAATATATGCTCCCACTTGCACTGTTATATATTTTAAATTTACAAGTCAGTGAAGAAAGCTTAGACCTTTGCTATGAGAAAATCTACTTAAGTCATAAAACTGATATTGAAAATGTCTGCATTATTGAACTTCATTTCTTGTAATTTTTATGTTGCAATGAAATACAATTAAAAAAAAGCTAATAGCAAGAGATCGGCACATCTGTAATAACAAACAACTGATTTATTAAAAACAACAGTAAACACTGCATGTAAATTACACTATTAAATTGAATTTTTATCATGAAAGAAGCCTCATTACTTTACTCATGCACGCAGCTAATGTTCAACTTGCTAAAATGCATATAGAAAAACGTTAATAAAATAGTGTCAGATAAAAGTTCTAAACAAATGGAAGAATAATTTCATAAATTTATGAGTAGAACATGTTTAAATATTTTCAATATTAATAAATTCTTAAACGGTCATTAAATTGCGTTAAGGGACATTAACGTTACGCAATATATGTAAGTATCATTTTTGTATTATTATAATTTTCACCAAATGTAAATATAATTTTCGTATCTTATCTTAAGATAAGTGCGCATAAAAGCTCAACTAAAACAATTCTAGACTATTTATAAATCTTGTAATTGCTGTGAGATTAATTTTACTTATTTGATTTGGGATCAAGATCCTGTTTCCAAGGTAGTCAAGTCTACGTCTTGCCGCCGCTGAGCAGTTCCATAGAATATGTTCTAATGTTTCCTTCTCATGACAGAGTCGATAGAGTCATTACTTGACGGGTGTTATGTTATAATAACATAGATAAGAAAATAATACTCTGAATACGTAAGGATTTTAAAAGTTTTAATTTATTAAAGGTAATTATTTCAAATTGTTTTTGTATTTTTTACGTAATTAAAATTAAATTTTACATATTTTAAATCACAGCAGTCTTTACATTTTAAACAATTTTTTGTTTTAATTCATCGATAGATAACACTTCAGTTTTATTTATTTTTTGCATTATGTGACAATTAGCAAATCTTTAAAGGGAACAAATTTTTAAATTATATATATATATAATTTGTTTGCTTACTTATAATTTAAAGTAAATTATTAAAGTAAATGTGTTTAGTATATATTTTCGTTATTTTACAAATAAAATTAAAAATTTAAATCGTACATTTAGTTCATAAAAATATAAATCATATACATAATAATAACATTGAATAATTTTAAAAATGTAATAAATTTACGCAATTAAAAAACTAAAAATATAATAAATTTATGCAAACATAAAACTAAAAATATAAATTGCAATTTTTACAAAATTGCACATATTTTTTTTTTTAACTTAGGAATACTGCATGTGTCGCATTAAATATATTAACGAATTTTACACAAAACTTATTACATTTAGAATATGAGTTGGCGTTTGATGCGCCCACTTAGAAAATTTTTTATTCCATATTTTGAAGTTAACATGATTATTTTAAAACTAAATTAATAACTATTGGAATGCTTTTAGTTACAATTAGTATTTTTTATAAAGTTATGTATTATTTAAAATTTTGCACATTTATTTAACATAAGAGAGAGAGAAAGAGAGAAAACTATATATATACCGAGCATTTATTTATATATGTACATATATACGTTTGGTTTTTTATAAAAGATTAGTTATTTTTAAATTTAAGTTTCTATATACACATAATATAACATTCGCAAATATTATTTTAAATATTTAAACTAAGTTCTATTTTACATATATCGAGTTATTTTTTTTTTTTTAAATTAAATTGAAGCTATTAAAAATTTTAAATGGTTATATCCTCTAACAGCTATTAAAATAATTGTTTTGATAATTGTGCACTTTTCATTAAATTCCAACATAATTCTGTAACTAAAATCTATTAGTCTGTGTTTTTTTGTTTTTTTGGAGAACCACTTCCGTACTTCAAGCTATGAATATGCATATGTGGTATGTAATACCTTGAGACTTAACAAAGTAGAAAATTTTAATAAAAAAGAATATCAGTAAAAATTATAGAATTGAGTAGATTAATATATTTCTGAGTTAGGAGCATAAAAAAATATTTAAAAAAAATTAGGTTTCTTAATATATTTAATTATTATAAATTAAAAGTATTTAATTAAAATAATTATTTCTAGTTTTAATATTTATTAAGCTAACAAGATGTTTTAAAAACAATTGCAGTTTAGAATAGGTAGTGAATACCAGGTCTTTTTAAGCTATTAGCATTGCAATAGTCTAATAGAGTTAATATTGTAATTCAAGAATAAAAAATTACAATTTTTTAAATTTTCTAATTGCGAATTTACACGGTTTATATGGATCATTCTAACAGTTACAAATTTTATACGTCTCCTTAATAAATTTTAGAAGTTACAGACACAATATATGCATAATGCTATTTCGACTCTTTAATTGGTGTTTTAGTTAATAAAATACGCAACTTTTTTTCTAATATCTAATTTTGATATTTTTTTACAATTAAACAATTCATAATACTAAAGTCATTAAAAAGATTTGGCGATTAAAATGAACAGCTAAATTTAAAAATCTAAAATATGCTAATAAATTTTATGTATGGCTAATATATGTAAAACATTAATTCGAAATCTACGACATTTACGTTACACATTTTGTATTTTATAATTCTCTTTAATAATTAAAAAAAGAAAAAAAATTATGATTATATAAAAATTTCTTATAAAGTTCCAATGTAAATGTTATATCAATTAATATATATTAGAAAATAATTTTGTGAAAGGAATTAATTGAATTATTGAATAGAATTTTAATAAAAATTAAATAAATAAAGTTAACTCTACGCTACTTTACGAGTAAAAGTTTAATTGAAATTTTATCGAATTGAATATTATCGAACATTCGTCAATTACACATAAATATTTACATATAAACAATAGCCATTAATAAATTTTATTTAAAATGCTTACACTTTTAATAATAATATTAAATTGTACATATATTACACTTGAGGCCAATACGAACTAACTACAGAAGTCTGTTTAATTTCGATTAAATTAGCGAAAAGATTAACTACTTGCCTACGTACACATATACGTAATTGTGTGCATTTAAAACGAGAAATGTAAATTTAAAAGCTTTTTAAATTGAAAACTTTGTTATAATTTGCAATAATAAATTTTAAATTTGTGATTATTGATTATTTAAGTTTCGTTTAAAAAGTACATTGCAAGGCTCTAAAGTATCTCTCTATAAAAGTTTGTCTTTTTATCTGTGTTCAATGCATAACCTATTTTTGTTTAGTTTATTGATATTCTTTAATTACAACAATCCATCGTTGTATAAATAAACCATCCTCTTATTATATAGCTATAACTTCATTACTCCATTTGTTAACCTGCTACCTGTTGCATTGTTAGCGTACTTATTAGTTGTTGACATAATTTTCCATACTCAAATTGATCACCGGAAATACGTCTTAATTTAATACCCTTGCCTGCACCTTGATTATCGCGACTCCGTCCTTCACATACTTGCAATTCGATTTGTAAGCCACCGGAAAATTCAAGATTCAAATTTGTTGTTGTCGGTCCAGTATCCATGGAAGAGCTGGATACTGAGGAATCACTCATTATCGAATTTGTTACACTATTATGTCTTCCTTCCACATACGTACTAGCATTAATGCAATCCTCATTTGAAATGCTACCTTTATGGAGTATAAAACCCTTTGGTGGCATTGTGGAATCAATTGTTTGTTTAACAATTTCGAGAATTCGTGTTGAATCCAAATTAGAACATTCATGTGGTAACGGAACTTCATAGCACATTTCTTCAGACATGCGTCTGGAGTCACACATCGAATCTGGTGTTAAATGCCCCTCTGTTTGATCACCAATTTCCGAATGAGAATCTGATTTAAAACCTGAACTTGCTGACGGTTCTTGGCAAGGTGACAAATTATTGGAATCATTGCTCAAAGAATCATCAGAAAAACCCAGCGATTTATCACTTCCACGTCGATTTCCATCTGTATTGGCTGATGATGTGTTTGCACTTGTACTATTATTTCTTTCGGCTTCTTGACGTAGGGCGGATATGTTCTCATTCTCAAGGCTTGCCTTTCGTCCAATACCTCGGGTTATGGATGGCATATCAGTTGAAGGTTCTGTTATAATAAGACCCTGTGCAATATTAAAAATAAATACAATTAAAAAATAAAATTTTAAACATTTAATAAGTTATACAAAATACAACGTATGAAATTAAAGTTAAAAGTCCTAAATATCAAAACCGACTTTAATTTTATAAGTTATTAAATAAGAGTTTTTAGTAGGGATCGTTTGTTGTTGCAGACCGAGGAGATCTATATTGTAGGAGATATGAAATGAATTAGAAAATATAAATACATGGTTTAGGATATCCTTGGAATAAGGATGAGAGATGTTAGTAATCGGTTATTGTTGTAGTTCGTGAAGATTTATATAGCATATGAAAGAAGTTACAAATATGAATAGATCGATTAGAATATAATTGCGTGATTGAAGTGTGCAAAGGGAGAAAATTTCTTGGAAACAAAAATGGATCATGAAAGGGTTTGATTTTAATTAAAGCTAACTTGGGTCAAGGTAGAGAAACCTTGTGAAGACAAAGGCCAAGTGGTGAGTATATTAGAACATGAAAACAGATATGAGATATCATGGGTGGTAGACCTGCATTGGGAAGTGACACACTTATGCGTGCTAAGTAATTGTTAAGCAAATGGCTATATCTTGATCTCAATTGAATTTATTGCAATTGTAATTGTAGCTAGAACAGTTCTTACTGCAGTATAGGTTGTGTAATTTGTTTGTTGAAAAAAATTTTTTTTTGGTAAAATAATCTTTCACTTCTTGGAAAAACCTAAAGCTTAATAGATCTTTTTTCTGAATGAAAAAGACGAATTAAAGAGATAAATTTTTATTTAATTTAATAATTTAATTTTTATTTATTTATTTTAAACTATAAAGATTAAATTTAAGTGAGGTTCCTACTAAGTAAGAGTCAATTTCTCTTTTAGTAGTGGTATCTGTATGAATATATTTATACGTTGAAATATAGATCATACCAAATAGATCGACAAATTATTAAATATATTGATGTCAATACATGAACGCAATATAAATATTTTTCATATCGCAATATGGTTCCATCAAAGGGTATAATGAAACGTAGTAATAAAAAATTTTTAGTTTACTTAATCTATTTAAAATTTAGTGATTTTATTTTATTAATTCAATGTGTTTTAAATTTACCTGCAGAGATACTAATGGTGTATGTGGTTCAATTGACTCGCAGTCACTATCATGACTATTCTCCGAAGACACCAAAGTAATTTCACTACCTTGTACATCGGTTAAGCATATTTGAGGATGAGCAGGTTGACAAGCAGATACAGATTCATCGGACATGACACCCCCTGTACATCCAGCATACGGTGTGCCAGTAGATATACTGTGACACATTTGTCCATTAGCAATTTCTTCCTGTATAATACATAGATTAGGAGAAGCTGGTGGTGTAGTTACCACACGTACTGGCTGAGCAGGAGATAAATTTAAAGGTTTCAAATCATAGTAAGATGCTGGAGGTAAAAACCAATTTTGCGCATTGGGTGCTTGGTTATATAAATTAGTATTATTTTCCGTAAGTATATCCGTACTACAAACATCCATAGATAGATCTAAGGGTTGTGCAGCAGATGAGTAAGCATATTCGCAAGCAGCTGATGTGCCACGTGTAATAGAACCTCCTCCACCAGTTGTAAGACCGGATATACCTTTCGTAATTTGATGTAATGGTGAAGAACTGCCACCGCTACCGCCACATGGCATATATGTGTTATTATTGGTCATATACGTATTTGGTGAAGAGCTACCACTGAAACTATTGTAAACTGGCGATTGGCAACCGCTGCTATTGTTTGAAACATTAAAGTGACTTAACGTTGGTGAACCACTTGTAGTTAGATTTATATTACTGAATTGACACACTAAACCAGTACCAACACCAGCACCACTATGTTTTTGTTGTTGATACAATGTTTGTCCAAGCATTTGCTTTGAATATCCACCCATTGTATTACTAATTGTATTAACTGTATTTGCATTATTTGATAAGGTAAGTGGCAAAACCCCACAGCTTTGCATTTGTTGTGGTTGAGTGTGTAAGATATCTAAATTGCCACCGCTTACAGTGTTCTGTGAATGAGCTGCGAGACCCAAATATGAAGCCAAGTCTAATGGTACAGTGCCTGTAGTCATAATTTTTTTGGCCATTTCAATGCTGATCCGTTGCTCTTTCGTTAGACGATCTAATACAGGTAATAGCGTCTTAATTGCTTCTTGTGGAATCTCAATATCTTGATTACGTCGAAACATCATATGCATTGCAGGCTTACCATGTATTGGAGAACCTTAAAAAAGATAATTATAAAATTTTGTATAAATAATATATCAACATACGCGTTTAAAATGCAAATAATAATTGAAAATACCAAATATCATCTATAATAATATTTAATAATAAACTAGAAACTATTTACCAGTACACAAAATTGTACAAAAAGTAGGAAACAAATTTTAATGTTTATTATATTAAATATAAAAGATACTTCTTTAATGGAAAGAGTAAATATCCTATCTCTGAAACAATTTTAATTAAATTATTAATGTAGCATACTTTATATATACCTATACATATGTACATTTTGTGTAAAAAGTATCTGAGACTATTATATAAAACATAAAAAACTGTTAAATAAATCAAAATATATTTTGTAGCCTTTAAATTAGATTCAATAAAGTGCAATACAACTATGTCAGCACCTGACTCGCAGACATCATGCTCATTTAAATTCCCGGTAGTTGAAACATTGACGGAAATGTAAAAGCGGGCGAACTAACTGTCTGTCTTTTATCAACGTATCTCTATAGGTACCGGTTTATGTATCCCTAAAAACCATTAAAACGGTTTAATTTATCTCTACTTTTTTCAGGTAGATAGTAAAAGGTGTAAGTAACTCAGAATATCTGAAGTACGCTCGACCTGATCTTGGTATTAATATGATATACTACCAGGCGTTTGAAATAGGAACCAACTCCATACTGTTAGGCTAATTGCAAATTCAGCCCATTGTAATTTACGAACACACACTGAGATATGATATTTTCCGCTCAATACTTCTTGTAGGAGTTGCGAAAACTTGAAATGAGAAGAAAGAATTATAGACTTTTTCTGTGACCGCCTAACCTTCGCTAAGAAGAGTGAAAGATTTTTGGTAAATACTTTTTTTATAGTCTGTCAGTTAGACTGCTTATCAGTAAGATAAAAAGATCTGTTAAATTCCATAAACTCAACACAATAAAATGAGTACATTTATAGAAGTTTCTTATGCGGAACGTGATATTAATAGTAAGAATAATTGCTAATTTGGCACAATCCTCCCTACAGCTTTTGGTAGGGTTATTAAGTTATAGTATTCAATTCTTTTTCTTTTATGTATGTAATTAATTTTCTTCCTCGAAGTAGTATTTTCTACTTTATTATAATTATAACTGTGCAGTTGATGTAAGTACATTCAAATCTCGCTTGATCACACCAAAACTGTGTGATGATATCTGTGGTGTTACCTATTATAGCGGTTTTTCAATATATAGATTTCGGATACTTTTTACACTTATAATACTTTTATATTATTATTTACATTACATTATAAATTATTTGATAAAATCCAAACCTCAAATAATTTTTTTTTTAGCTATTTCTTAGTAGTGTAAGATATTTTTAATACCTAAGTGTGGTTTCTGTGTTTAAAATTAGCAATTTGTGCAGAAAAGCTTTGCATTTTTTTGATTTTCATAATTTTATAAAAATTTTCATTTTAATTTTGATATATACACAAATTTTTAGTCAATCTTACCAGGCAAACTTATAGAATTTTCTAAAAGCGGCGGACTAGGTGCAACCAAAAAATTTCGCTGTGCAATACCTTTTTGTAGATACTGACACTCTTGTAACGGTCCTTGAAACTGTGCCTTCGAACCTTCTGAAGCACGACGCACAGGACTATAACGACCTATTCGAAAAATAAGAATTGTAAGTATTAAACAATAGGTACGTACTTCAAATTAAAATATTTCATATTAATTCTTATATTAATAATATATTTTTATTAATTATTAGATATTATTAAGTTTATTATTATATCATTGTTTTTTAAAAATATTAAAATTTATTAAAGAAGTATTTTGAGTGCAATAATAATATGTAGTTAAAGTACAGTGCTACTTCATAAACGTGAACACTTGTTTTTAACGCTTACTAGTCTTAAATTAATTCACGTTTTCGAGTGACTACTGTATTAATAAACTTATTTTTAGCAGTATGAAGAATGAAAAGGAAAGCTTTGTTGATTTAATAAATAATAATATTACAATAGCTAATATACGTTTTACATTAACATAAAATCGCTTAACAAATGTTAGAATAATAAGTTTAAGTTGAATAAAGAATAATAAAAAATATTATAATAATATAAAAATAAATTTTAAAGTAATAATCGAATTATTGAACACAAATGCAAAATCATAAATATTCAAAAAAAAAAAAACTTACCAACTTCTTGTACAGTGGGTAGCTTACAAGCTCTACCGTAAATACGTCTGTTATTAGCTGCGCACGATGACGCCAATGGTACAGATGACGTTGTCAGCGATTGGGCTTGCAAGATATTGGAACTTCCTGAATGGGAATGGGCACCAAATGTGCCACTAGGCGGGGACTGACTAAGAATAACATTGGTACTTTGTTGCATTTTTAATGCAGGCGGCATATAGTTTCGGTTCATACGCGATTCAACTTCACGTATGAGTTCAGGACTTATAACTTTGAAAAGTTATAGGATTTATGAAATAATTGAAGGACACAATATAAGGAAGTCAGAGTGTTTACAAATATATGCATGGACATCATAGAATTGGCGTTTAGATTTTAACATATTTTGCATCAAATTACATCCAAGCAAACCAAAAATAATTTATTTTTAATATAAAACGAAAAAGAAAACATAAATGAAAAAATTATTTTTAATTAATTAAAATAAAAATTAATAAAAATTGCGTTAAATTATATAAAAATGATATCAATTTTAAAATACTAGCTGCTTAGTGAATTCATGTGATGTTTTAATAAAACTTTTACAACAGCGAAACGTGCTAATACATGCGAAAATATATGTGAAAGATAGATGTTTTACCTGGAGGACGTTCTGTGACTGTTAGTAGACCGGTACGCCTTGTACGTATTCCACCTCCTGCATTATTACCAGCAACTCCAGTTACTACACTTTGCTGCGTGATATTGGTGCCCATATGTGCACCTGGTATAACATTTTGTTCATATACACAGCAGTTGTCACCCGGGTGATGTGTTACTGAAAGATCATCCGTACAGCCAACAGTGTGTCGTTTAGCACAACCACGTATTTGCATGTAACTAAATGACATATAGAATTATATTTGTTTTTATTTTAGATAATTAAATGATATTTAAGTTTTTACCGTTGAATTTCATCACTGCTTTCTTCTCCAGTTGCTGTACTGTCCGTAGCTGGATGAGGATGTGTCTGTTGCATGGGATCACATATTGTTGAATGTGCACCAGTACTCATATCAGTGGCAATTACATTTGGATTTATATAATATGCACCTGTCTCCATCTGTTGTGCGGGTCCTGGTGTTTGTGGCATGTTATTTGTGGAAGGGTAATATATATGCAAATTGGCACCACCATCAGATGCACGACGTCCAAAAGCACCAGCTTTAAAGATAAAACACAAGATAAAGACAAAACAGTAAATAAATATTACACATCTGCTTTAATACAAAAAAGTAATCTTTATTTATTAACTAAAATGACAATCTTCAGAAGAACGCCGTATTCAAGGGGCGCGGATTAGAGGATAGAACCTTTAAAAATATAATAAAAGAAATATTTTCTAATATATCCCCCACCTTCGCACAATTCTGACTACTTCATTAAATATTTATTATAAATATTAAATAGTATATTTAAAAAAATTATAAACATTTATTAATTAAGAATTTGTGCAGAATAGGAATAAAAATTTAACCACAAAAGTAATATTCTTTTTTAATCCGTTGTTATAGTCCTATACATATTTTAAAAACTTGTAAAATTGAAAATATTCACAAATAAAGTTTTTTAAAAACTTACTTGCTCCCATCACCGTTGGCGGTTTAAGCAAATGTTGATCCTTAATTGTTAAATTGTGTAGTGGCTGATTTTGCAGCATTGGCAAGTTAATGGGCACATACGGTCCTGTGGTACCATTATTATCAGTTGAGCATTTAAAGGTGATTGGCGGAACATTGGGATTAACTAAAGCTTGTTCATGTGCCACATCTCCAGGACCAACTGTATGACGTCTTGTGTTAGGACCATTTGTTCCAGGCGCATTAGCACATAGATGGTTTTGATTGTTATCTTGAGCCTTGAAAATGAAATTATAATTATATTAAGAATAATAATATCTATATTTAGATAGTTACCTCATCTGGTTGTGCTAAACATTCCAGTTCTAATTCTCCAAATTTTTCCAAATCGACAGAAACATCAGTCCATTTAAAGCCTAAACCAGTACTGAATGCATTTGTATTACTTAATGGGCTAAGACGATCGACAGATTCCTGTTTTGCGGGCTCAGAACGGTCTACGACTCCTGTTGTTATACTAGTTTTACGTAATCTGTAAAGAAGAAATTCAGTGAACAAAGTGAGTCTTTTTTATTTTAAAATTTTTTTTGAAATATGTAAGTTG
>NC_051847.1:14976379-14986289 GCF_002237135.1 Teleopsis dalmanni | reverse complement strand
ATATATAGTGAGAAGCACTTAACAGAGTGCAGTTTAAGAGAATCATTGCGGCCCTATGCCCCACTAGGGGAAACGGACACTAAGAAAAAGAAGAAGATAAATATAGAATAGATAGGATAGATGTCATTTTATTTTATAATTCTTTATATTATTTGTTTTTTTAAATGTACAAGATGTGTTTTTAATAATTTTTATATGATTCATCCACTTCGTTGGTATCCTAACAATTCAATTGAATGCAGATTTACACTGCACACAAGTTTGCTACTTAAGTCTTTCGTTTGGACGAACTAAGCCGCTATCAGTAAACAAAAATTATTTTTAATTGCCGTTAATTAAATTATTATGTTATATTCTTAGTTTTATTGGCATGTAAGTAACCTTTCAGTGCAAAATATTTACAAAATCTGAAATTTTATACGACCTCGCCGAATTTAACGAATTCAACGAATTTTTTATGCACAACTTAAGCCAAAAAATGTAATTTATGGATAAAAAAATTATCAATCATTTTTTAAACAGCAATGAGGCAAACTGGTTGTGTAGATACTTACATGTATGGGCTAACAATAAATATTGACTAAAGGCTTGTAAAATGCAAAAGTGCTGAAGATGGCTAATGTCAAGTGAGGCATAAATTAATAGAAGCCACTTTTGTAAATGTCACATGACACAATAAAGAAATTAAAGTAATGACAATAATATAATTTAATTTAAACAGAATACTTATAAGTTCAATTCTTTTAATCATATAAAAGAATTGTATATGTATGTATATAATTCCACGATTGTTGACCAATGGGTCGAATTCTGGCTAGCAATTGAACGGTAGATCTTGTCATTGTCTGTATCGATACAAGTTTGTGAATAACATTGTATCGTACGATTTTAGCCACCTTTAGATTATAAAAATACGGAAAGTGACGCACAAAACTCAGAGAGTCATCTTGTACTTGTAAAAGTTGTCATTTCCACCAGAACCGTTATCAATAACCACTCAATTGAACTGGAAGGGCTGATCTGCTCGAATTCGTATTCTAGGTGGCTCATATATGTTTCAAAGGTTATGTTGCATTTTTAATTTTCCTATATTAATGTACGATATTTTGCTTTTGTCATAAATATTCAGGTTAAAATGCCATTTCTATTTTATATTTAATTATAATATTTAAGGAAAAACTACTTGAATAGAACATTTTTCTCTCCTTAACTAACCACAAAAATTTTATGGAATATATAAAACAGTTTACGACCGAGACCACCTAGTAGTTCAGTCCGCCACAGTAATTTGACAAAATTAAATTAAATTAAGTATTAAATTCAAACTTTTATGTTTTTAATTAAGCATATTTTTTGTATATAGAAAAGCAGTTATCACAAGAAAACAACCTCGGAAGCAAAATTTATTGCAGATAGTAAAATTTTGATCCAATTTGATCAAATAAAATTAAATGAATTTTGCTGATTTTCGATTAAGTGTCATTTAAATTCTTATAATTTTCTTATAACATGTGTAAAATAATTTCAATATTATTTTGTTTAAATTATATCACAAAACTTGTATCTTTTTCTAATTAAGAGAACATGTTAAAGCAATCATTTAAACTTATTAATATTAATTAGAGCGCCATTGAATTTAATTATCATAAAATTAAATCCAATTTTGCTTTAACGAAATTAAACATTTTGTATTTTTATTGACAAAATCATCATCACTCCATTGATTATTTTAAAAAATATGTTGAACATTTCTTTGTCTCGTACATATTCGAATTATTTCATTAATCATTCCAATTTTATGAATACAATAAAAATACTTTCTGTAATTGAATCGTTTTAATTAAATATAAAAAATTCTTATTTGAATAAAATAAAATTAGTGTAATTATTTTTCTTTTTCATTAGAGTGTACCTTGACGATGGATTTAGTTCGTAAATAACAGAAAAAATTATTCTCATTACAAATGTCAACTTAACTTTCTGCAAAATAGATAAAACATAAGTTATTTTTTTTAATTGCTCCCAAGTAAATTGAATAGCACGAGTAACATAAGCGGCCTGAAGGAAAACCACTTCTTTTGTGAGTAACATATTCAGAGCTAAATCTTAGTAGTTGCAGTTCTAAGGTGTTCTAGAATATTGCATAGAATATTTTTACTTCTAAAAATAAGTGCGTTCAAAGCTAAATTTTTACATTACAGTCAATCTTATACTATGCACTTTGCATTGACTTTGTCTATTAAATAACAGTTTGTACTTAAGAAGAGAAATACTCTGTATAGTCATTATTAACATTATCATACACAGCAGGGCTGCCCAAACCAGATGCGATCGCGGCCCAATATAAATTGCTGTACGGATGGGAAGGACGTAGAAACAAATACATACGTTCATAGTTGTTATTGTAAATATATTATATCATGATAAATACGGTTGTAATGTTAAATTTAGTTTTTTTAATTTATCAATTTGAAATAATTTATTTGGTTTATCATAAAATAAAATAATGTGGTTTTACCAGTACACCAAATGAAAATTTGTGTGATTGTAGTAGATTAAAGACATGTTGCAGGCCGCACAAACATTAGCCATGGGACCCATGTGGCCCATGGGCTGTACTTTGGACAGCCCTGATATGTAGCATTTTAATTTGACAATAAAAAAAATTCAGTTCTAGAATGAAGCAACCCTGACTTTAAGCTTTTAAACATTCGTCAACAATATATTTTTCTTCTATTCAAATTCGCATCCGTATTTTATTTGATTTGCAAATTGTTTTTAGCGCACGTAGCGAAAGGCTTGTTAGAAGGTAATGATGGAAATAACTATTCTTCTTTGAGACTATATTTTATATAACTACAATTTTAATTTTTACTTGGGACTCTAAATCTTTTCAACATTCTTCAACAACAACAGTCGTAAGATATTGCTGCTCGTATGAGACGCAGCTTTCGACATATATTCTACATTAGTTGTTTACATTACATTACATTATTTATTTATTTATCCAACTTTTTTTATTTATCATAAAAAAGTTGGATGAAGGAAGATTTTTTATACTTTATATGTGAAGGCACAATTCCACTTCTGTCGTCTCTTAACGTTATAAAGTTTCCGAGACCGACAAGGGTTAAATTTTATTCTTTGGGGACGATCTGACAATCTTCGTCAATGCCAACCGCAAACACACCTCTTATTGCCACAGCCTTGCCGCCTCTTCTTGTTTCTATATTTCTTGTGATAATGGTGTTCTTTTCTTTTGGCTGCTTGCAGTTGTAAGTTAAAGAGTAGCTTAATATGTAACTTGTAATTTTGACAGATCTAACTTTTATAGATAAGCACCTTGGTAGTGTTTCTATATTAAAGATCATTGCATTGCCACAAATCTGTAAGACGTATACACAGAATTTTTTTAGAATTACTTTGTTTAGCAAAATTTTGATCTTAAAAATGAATTGTTAAGATAACTTAAATAATCAAACGAGTTTTCTGAATTGTAAGATGAGTTGCATCTGCTTTACATCAATTGTCAGACAAGATTATTTTTCAAATATATTCTTATTTTTACTGGCTCATATATTATGGAATTGCAATATTGTTGACGTCAATCTTCTCTTTTAGGTGTAAATGTAACTAATACAGACGTTTGCACATTAGCCTTTATCTTCTATTTTAATAAGCACTCGTAAATTAAACGTCATTGCATCTGCAGATATTGAGATGCTTCTATTGGGGTACCACCTCTTTATATCAGTTAATACATGGTAATGGCGATGGCGATAGAAAACAATACATCACATACACTTAAATAAACAAAAAGTTTCAGCTTTATAAATAAACAAATTAAAAAAGATTTTTAAATCGTAAAATCGTTTGAAGATAGTCTGATGTAATCCCTATAAAGTTAGTTATTCTTAATTTAAATTATTTCAACACTCATTGTTATGATTGAATTTGATCTGCTTTTAAATTTACTTCCTCATTATATCCATTATACAAAATAATTTCATATAGTTTCGTAGTCCGAGTCATACGTAACAAAGCATGACTAAAATTTAACACTTAATGTTTTTAATTAAAATTATGCGATATATGTAAATGATATGAACATAAACAAATATGCTCGAAGCATTAATCTTTTTTTAACAAATATGCATTGTCATAATTTTTTAACAAGTCTCCAGACTGCAGTCATTTTTGCATTTCCAGTCTCTTCACATAGCAGAGTATTCAGTTGCGACAATCATTGGCTTAAACATTGACCTTGTCTCAGAATCTTGAGTTGCACTCATGGTATTGGGTTTTTATATTTGAATTAGTAATTGCCTTAAATAGCCGCAAAAGTACCAAGAATTTTTTAGAATAAGTCATAAATGCATTTTCTGCGGCTTTTTATTGATTAACCTTAATTTAATGCTATGTACGTAAGAGATATTAAAAATTTTTTGAAGCCCAGAACGAAGTTTTGGGTATTCATGTATTAGAAGCAGCAAAATTTCAACGTTTTTCATACTTCAAAATGGTAATAAGCAGCTTTATATCTTTAATAACTTAATACTAAATATTTGATGAAATTTTTTGGCATATAATTAAGAAATGAAATACATTTCAAATTAATCTAAACCATGAACAGAGAAGCGTGAAAATTTCAGATTTGTTTAATGATATTAACTACTTCTTTTAGTAATGCAATTAATATTTAAATTATATATATATGAATATTCCTTCGGCCTTCGTAATTCCATTAAGTTTATGACAGATAAAATTTTATGAATATTTTACTTATTTGATTTATTAGTCTTTTGTAATATCTTCACAAAGATACAAACAAAGGTCAAAGTCAAATAAGACAACTAGTTGATTCAATTCATTGTCATTATAGAAACATTAATACTTAATACAGCTTTTTAATCAGGATTGACATTGTAAAATTAAAAGTCAATGTGTTCTGACCAGCTTATGCTCTTTTATATAAGTTCATTCTAACTGACCTCATTAATGGATGCATAAACGTTGAGGATTATGTAAAAAAGATGCACAAATCTATAGAAACCTGTAACTTATTTGAAGATATATAAAATATGAAGATCATTATTAGTTCCTCTTATATTTACAAACCAAGTGCTAATACACACCTTTAGGTTAGGTTAGGTTATACCCAAGGAATTTACTTAGGACTACAGGCCCATTGTGTTACGGTATAATTAAAAAACGCAGAGATTAAAACCTTTGGTAATACACACCTTAATAATAATAAGAATTTTACTATACTTTATAAAGGACCCAATATCACAAAATAAAGTAACAGAATCTTTATTGCAATCTGCAATTAATTACTGCAATTAAGAGTTTACCATAGTTATGGCAACTGTTGACCAAAGAGTTGTGAATGCAAATGGGTTTTTGTATTGGAACAAATAGGTCGGTATTACTTTCTAACTAAGACTTATTGTTCCTCATAACATATGGAACAAAACAAAACCGTTAAAAAACTGGGATTAACATCATAGACTATCTGAATCGTAGTGTATAATATTTTTTACTTTATTTATAATATGGTAGAGCAGTCTAGCTGCACTGTGTCAACATCTTTTTCAAAAGCATATGCACGTCAAAACCGAATGAAAATAATATATTAACATACTATAGTCTAATTGAACTTTCAATAATAACTGAAATGTCTTACTCACACTCAATAGAATCATATATAGACCTGATGACGGCAGTTCTACCTTGCGCTTAACTGATCCTTCGCAAGCTGATATGTACCAATTAGAAGAAAGGTACTTATCTTCTAATGTACAAACACTCCTTAATAAATATTTTCAAAATACAGACATGAGATAAAACTATGAAATTGTCGGCATAGCTACAAGTCTGGTTAAAAGTTTCACAAGTCTAATACATTATACAATATGTAATTCAAATTTCGACGTCAACTAGCAAATGCTTTGTCTGTTGCATTGTTGATTTAATGCACATTTCAAAAAATATCTGTTCTTTAATACACCAGGGGAATATTTTTTAAGACTTTATGAAAAAAAAAATTTTTAATGTAGGCTAATATTGATTGAAGAGTTAATAACAAAAAGAAGCTAATATTCTGCATTCTTTGCAATTGTAATATTCAAATTAATTCAAATTAATTTTAACTTTTTTATTTTTTTTATTTTTCATATTTTTTTATTTTCATAATTGATCATTCTGACAGCAGATGAGTTCTTTATTTGTAGAATCGAAAATCTGAAAAAAAACAAAGTCCATCAAAAAACTGGTTAGTTCTTAAATTATTTGCAATAATTCTTGTGCATATCGTCAAACCTGCAGAGCAAAACAACTGGCATTTAACGTAACATTAATAATTGGTCATATCAAGACAAGTGAGTAAATAATACTCAATACATACTAGGGCACTACAGTCAGCTGTTGGTCAAATTTAATACAAAGGTTTCATAAAACGTATTTTAATATTTGTTACTCTTTAATAAAATAAGTCAGTCATTTGTTTATTTTGAAAACTTTTTTGAAACTAATTTCAGTTCTGATTTCAAGTCGTTTGAAGTACCTTTGTGATCCTTAGGATTCACTTGGATCTGTCAGGGTATTGTTTTGTCGCAAAACTCTCAAATTGTACTTAAATAAAGCTAAAAATATTAAATAAAAATACATATTTTGTTTATATACATGTATATGTATTATAAATAGCGATCTTACAGCTGCACCCTCACCAACACTTTTCTATATAATTAAATTTATTTAATATTTGTAAAGCTTAGCAATTAATAAACCATTAAACAATATTGTTTATCTGCACCTTGAACAGATTTTCCATATTATTATAAACATCAAATAAAAATTTTTGTCATTTAAAAAAAAGCGATTTCAATCAAATGATTTGCCATTTGCACAAACATTCTACAACTTTATGAATAACTTGAACTTAAAATATGTATTCAATGCAAAAAATCTTCAAATCTACATATTTAGTTATCTTCTTAGCTTTAACATTTGCAAGAAATAAATTTCACAATTTTCTTTAAGACAATGAGACGGGCCAAATCGCTTCTTCTCTTGTGCGCTGCGAAAATTTAGAAGGAAAACAATGGAAGCTTTGGGACAATCTTGTCACGACGTTGTGCGGATCTCACTACCAAACATGCCACGCCGCGCAGCAACTTTGACATTTTGACCTCATCGCTCACCGACTCAAGCACCTTACCGCTGTCTGACTTAGATTAAAAACACAGATTATTTCTACTAAACATTTAAGCAAATAAAATTTTCTATATTTTATGCTCAGGCTAAAGATATTTTTAAAAAATATTTCAGTTTTTCAGTTTTACACGAATTGATTGCAAAAATTAAGGAGACTACAACGCCCTCTTATTGGAGAACACATATGCTATATTTAGCTTTTAAATAAATGCTTTCAAAATTAATAGATACAAAGGTTTGAAAAAGTTTTATAAATAATTTTGTTGTCAAATTTTTTACAAAAAACATTTACATATAACATATCTGCACTGCAACGCAATACGTTGTTCTGGTGTTCCATTTTCTTTGCGTCGTGCTCATTTAATATCAAAGCTTAAATAGATAAGTTTGTTGCTTCGAATATTCACTAAATATTTCATAACTAAATGTTCATTACGTTGTTCTTCAATTTCATTTGGCTTAGATTTCTAGTTATATTTCTAATGCAATCTAAAATAAAAAAAAATATATATTACAAAACGGTATAACCTGAAAACATATAGTTGAACTACTTAAGACCAATCCTATCTCCGGGTTAGCAAATAAGGAGGTCTAGCCTTTCAAGTTGGGGGTTGATCGCAAGGCCAGCAACGCTACGCAACCCTTTTAAGGGAGACCAAGGTTCATACTGGAATGTAGTGCCAAATAAGAAGAAGAATATCTTACAAAAATATTTTACATTCTGTATATCCCAAGATCTTCCATTCAAGCCGCTGAAGAAATCGGTATTTTCCTATGTATAGAAGGTCCTATTTGCTTTGAAATGTTTATTATATTTTTATATTAAAGAGAAAATTGATTTCATTCTTATTAATAATTGTATTTCATTTTAAGATAATTGTTCATTTATTTTCTTACTGATTTAATATCTTATGAAGTCACTTAAAAACCTCATAAATTATTATATATTTAAATAAACAGCAATACGACCAATATGAATACTTAAAATATATTAGTTACAGCAAATATTTTAATTAACTATGCAATAGTTAATGTGTTTAGCGACAAAAACCCGTTTAAATGCGCTTCAAATGATTAGATGGAATAGGACTTGACATTTTACTTTTGTCATATAAGTTTGAGTATACAATTGATTAATTTTAAATAATATTTTTAGATAATAGATAGTTTTTGCTACGATTTTGAAACCATCAATAAAACAACCAGATTACACAAAATGCAACTTATATTAATTATATATCTTTTACATTAAAATGTATATATTTTTAGGCAGGTTTACTCACAGGTCATTACATTTTAGGTAACCATGCTAGAAGATTGAGTCTCCCTTTCGATCATACGTGCCGCAATTGTGGAGAGGACGATGAAAGTGTATTCCGTCTGCTTTGTACATGGGTTCAAAATTTTTAGCTTTCTTTTAATTTGAAGTATTCCCCCATTTTAGGACTTATATATTTTGAAGCCAATATGGTAAAGTTGGCCCGCCCACTATACGGTATATATAGTATGTGTTTCTTATTTTATTATTGCTAAGTTTATTTTCGAAATTTAAATTAAACTTTATTAAGAAAATTAATATCCAAATAGTTTTTAAGTTTATATACTTTATATATATTTATTATATACTGTTGTTATCTACTAAAGTACTATTGAAAGGATTAGTTTAATAAGTGAAATAAAACAGCAAAATTATCAACAAAATAAAATAATACAAAATAAAAATAAATTAAAACCATATATATTTTTATTTTATATTTTTTTATATTATATTTTTTATTTTATATATATATTTATATTTTTCCATTTTATATTATTTTAATTAATTGAATTTTTTTTAATTTTATTAATCAAAAAGAACTATTTTTAGATTTTTCAAAAGTTATGGAGTTGCTTTTAATTTTAAAATAATTCTTAAAATTCATTTAATTCAAATTTCCATGGAAGTGGGTTACTAGGTCAGCTTCGCATAAATTTGAACTAATCACGTAAATTTAGCAGCGGAAACTAAAAGTGACGTACAGAACAACTCCTTCCTCCCCTTTTTTAATTGTTAAGTAATATAATTCTATTTTCTATCATACAATATACATATACAAATATACAGATATATACATATATATATATATGAACTTAAGTGTGAGCTTGATGCTAGCAAATTCATCTCAATAAATTTATATCTTAATCGTTAAGGTGTTGACTTTCATATGATGTTAAATGCATGGATGTACGAGTATGTATGGATGATATATACATATATGTATATTTTAATACTAAATTATTTACTTGCACTTTTATTCGCAGTTACCGGTTGCTACCGCTGCCAATGCAGCCGTCAACGATGCTGTTGGCGTTGCATTGCCTTTGTTAAACTATTAGAAAATCACAGCGTAGCATCTGCTGCTTTGGTATCTTCATGTGCAATGGCGTTGCAGTCGTATTTGCTGTGCATCTTAACAACTATTTTAGTGCTTTTTTAATATTATTTTTATAACTATTTTTTATTTACTATGCACTGCATTTGCAATACATTTTGTATAAATACCGCCAACAGCCGGTACACGAGATCATAGAAAAATCTTTTGTTCAATTAACAACTTCTTGGTTTGAAAAACGTCGCGAGAAGTGTATCTTATAGTCGAACTGCCAGCTCCAAGGATATCCTTAATTTCTGTGACCAACAAATAATTCAAAAAAA
>NC_051847.1:14971463-14976279 GCF_002237135.1 Teleopsis dalmanni | reverse complement strand
ACAAGATAATATTCATTAACTGCTCAAGTGTCTTAAGCTGTTGATTTTGCATATGTGTTTGTTGATAAAAAACCATATTGGGAAGTGGCGTAGCCGGGATTATGCTTAGAAAGAAGAGTATCATACTAGAAAATAGTTTTTTGGTGGTTTTTATATCGTGTATTTTCTATAGACTATATTTTCTTAAGGGACGGCGAATCTCATCCATTTGCTCTTTCTAGATACACCACTAATTTTAGGCAAGACGAAGCGAAGAGGAGGCGGTCTTTATTTCTTCTTTTATTTTATTCTTCTATTATAGTACCGCAAGGAAGCCTGTTCTTCAACACAAGTTTCTCCTAAGTATTTAATTAGAGAGTTCGCAACAAGAAACAATACGAATCCCAAATAAAGACATCTCATGCCAGATATTTTAAGGTTTCTTATATGAAGACCGTATACGCTAATTAAATGAAAATATAATTATGCTTCTTCTAAAAGTTGAGAACAGAATAAGCACTATTTCATATTAACCTTTAACCAATAACAGAACTAAATTACTTTCCTCTTCCATCGATAAAAATTCAATTACTCCAATGGACTAAGATTTAATTGAAATACTTTCCAAAAAAAATAGTAGTAGTTTCTAGTGGATATTTTAAATAAACGAAGATAAGCGCCGTCAGAAATAAACAACTTCAATATATCAATTTTATCCTAATGACTTAGAACATATTTATTTACAACAATTCTTTACCTACACTTTCCAACCCATTCAAATACTTAAAACTAAATATTTATTCCTTTGATGGATGAGCTGCGATCCATTCCAAAGAGCGGAGGATGGCTGCTGGAATTGGTGGTGGAGTGGGCAACAATGGGTTGGCAGCATCAACATGATAACCATTTTCATCAGCGGTATAAGCCAAGGAAACTTGTTCGCCTTCAGGTGAGGTGTATGAGTATTGACCATTGACGACCCAGGTATCTTCTGCTTTCAAGTTGCCTTGTTGTTCAGCTTTGATGCTGTTGTCGAATTCATAAGCATATTTGAAGCTGTCTACATTGACTTCAGCATCGCTGCGGATGACATTGACGTCATTACCGGCGAAGGCTACGGCCAAAAGGCAAGCGAATACAACCTGAAAAAAAGAAATGAATAGATTAGATTTCACTTTAATCCGAATAGGTGCGATGTTTTTTTTTTGTATTGTAATCCTTGATATCAATTTGTATAATTGGGAAACTTACGAAGAATTTCATGTTGATTTTAATTGAGTTGTTTTGTTGATTTGTAGTGATCTACTGATGCTATCTTCCGATAGTCGAATGCCTTTTATACAAAAGTGTTAATTTTTTTTTGTTTTTGATTTCTGCGTAATTTGTATATTTCTTTGTTTTTTTTTTTCTTTTTTTGATTTTATTCAAATTTATTATTTATGTGGGATATAAAAAATTCAGCAGCGGTCAATACGAATTTACGGCAAATTCTTGTTTTTTCTTGTTTCTTCGGTGGTTTTTTGGGCAGACTTTGTTTTGTTTGAAATGCTCTTGGGGCCAATGTTTTTGTAAGTCATCATGCGTTGCTTTGTTTTCCTAATTATGAAATAATTTATTGATTTTGAATATGTAATAAAATAATTGAAAAAAAAATTATGAAAACATTTTCTGATGAATGAATTTTTGCACCTTGGAGTAAAGAAAGAGGAGTGCATTAAAAAAAGATAGATTATATGAAAAAGTTGTTGAGCCAAAAAAATTGGATTTGAATGAAAACAAGTTGCCAACATAAATGAAAAAATTTCATTGTATGTTAGAAATAGAATTACATTCCATTTATCACCTCAAAGAAGTTGCTCCAAATCGTTTAACGTCATAAAAGGAAAACCGCAAAAGGAATTAAAGGTCATACTTGTATATATCTATCTACCCACAACGTAAGGAGGATCTGCTAAAAGATAAACCCATGTCAAGCACCAAAAATAAAAAATATATTGTCCAAAAATCTTCTACTGGTTGGAACATCTGTATGGATAAGTTATTTTTGGTTCTAGTGTGAAAAACTGGCTATTAAGAATTTCTTTCTTTTCTTTTCTTTCTTCATGTGGTTTTTAGATAAATTCGGTTCAATTCAAAAATGTGATCGATAAAAGTAATCATCTTTCATCATAATATAACCCACGTATACGATATTAATAGAATAGGGTCACATTTTCCTCTTTTAATATGAATAAAAACTTTTACAAGCATATTAGTGGGTCATAAAGTTCAATTTTTAATTTAAAAATCCGTATGACATTGTTTAGAACATTTCTCATATAATTATACTAGTTTTTAGTGAAACAATTCCAACTTTCAACATTTCGTCTCACTACTTGTAGTGTTTACCTAAACCTCCCAGCTTTTTATTTTTTAAAAACCGTTTCTTTAAGATTTTGGGAAACTTGAATATGTAACTGATTTACAGCATTCCTTTTTTTGATTTCCTCAAAAGTTAGTTTTCAACTATTAATAAATTAATAAAATTTTAATTTTTAGAAGTATTTAGCTTTAATATATATATAACCTGAAATGTGAATAAGCTATTTAGTTTCTTATTAACGATATTAATACTGCCATGCTGATCAAAAAACCACGACGTAATTGGAAAGACCGACTTAAACACGCTACGGACCTAAAGTAAAGGCCTCAGTCCCTTGACTCGGTTTCATGATGGTAAACCCAAGTCTCATTCCTAGTTCATGACAATGCTTCATTACAATCTTTAATTCTTTAAAAAGTACTCCAGATGTTGGTGACAGACTCATATTGTATCATTGTTAGCGAATGCGGTACCCATTGTTCCTTAAGTTTTTGAAAACCCAAAAACTGTTTATAAAAATATATAATATGATAATTAAAATTATTTAAAAAATATTTGTCAGTAATTAAATACTTAGATATTTTACTAAAAGTTTTTCATTTTTGATTTTATCGTCATATTTTATTTATGACCGCAGACATTATTTTATCTAATAGAAGCGATTATATTTGAGAGAGGTTTCGAACAGTACTGAATTGCAACAACAAAATTTTTTATTTATTTTTAATTAATTGAAATTTTGGCTGACCATACAGTTTTTTCGAGTATTGCCAAAAGCATGGGATATTATGAGAAAAGTTTATAGAGGGCTTTAAAAACACTTTGAGGTTAATTAATCATTATCAATTTAAAGGACACCTCAATTTTTTTATTTAAAATATTCCACGATTCTCAAATATCAACATCAAAACTCTGTGCGGCAAATACATCCAATTTTATTTTGTTTGTGATATTTTTATATTTATTATTAGCTAAAATAGTTTTTGTTATAAAATTTTGCTTTCTTCATTGCAAATTTATTTAATAATTTTTACTATTTTGGGCGTTGCACGTGATATTTCGGTTTTTTTGATTTTGAAGTCTCACATTTTTGCGGCAGGTTCCATCAACAAAATAACGCCCAAAAATAATAAAAGCAAATTTTTATTTCATTTGAAGTATTTTTTTAAATAAATTTCAATTTAATACATTTTGCCCAAATTTCGTTAACTCTGCTTTAATAGATGTTTGATATTTGATGGAAATTCGTTATATAATCTCGTGATCAATCAAATTTTATTGTATTTCCTGTCGTTCAATGTTGGCATAAAAATATTTTATATTATAATAGCAATACATTATCGTTTTGTTTTTAAAATCAATTTTAATAAAATTCCTAATTATAAATTAAAATTTTTTTAAGTATGTATTCTGCTGGAAAGAACAAATTTTAGCGCACATTAAGCTGAAAACTCAAGACTAAATTTGTATCTGATTATCGCGTGAATATTTGATAAGATATGTTTATTTCCTGACAGACTCGTTTTTCTAGTCCAAAGCATCATCAATGTTTTTATATTATCTTATTTTATTTTATTTAAAACAAATTAACAAAGATATTGTCACACTTTTGAAGGAAAGCGAAATTTTTGGAAGATTAAAGAAGGCGCTACCAATTATATAAAGAGTCTACTTCATTAAAGTAATAATGTTATAATACAAAATTTTATAATTAATTAAAATTTTATTAAAATATTATTAAAAATTTAATTTAATAATGTTAAACTACGTAATTACATATTACATATTTTATTCTTTGTGTATTAATTTATTTGCATTAATTGTACTATTCAATTTTAATACAATTTTATTAATATTATTATTTAACTATTATAATAAGTATTTTTGATAATTTATTAATATGGTTTAAAAATTTTTAAATTATTTTTTTTTTTGTATTTTGACAGTCTTCAAATTAGGCAGCACTTAATTCTGGAGACTTGCAATCCAAAAATGTGTACATCCACAATTGAGCCAATAGATGTTTCTAAAGAAACAATATCTAAAGCAACTTTGTGGTTAGGTCCGTTTCTTTATCAAAATTTAAATGTTTGAATTCAAAAAGTTCTTCAGTGTTACTTTATTTTTTATTTGACGATTGATTTATTGTGAATTTTATAAACAGAAATTTCTTATTCAATATACAAGATGAAAGAAAGTTTGTATGAGGATTAAATTTAGCATTTTCTAAAGTTTCAAGCATGTACTTACTCAAATATCAACACTTTTATATAGAGAGATCTAATATATTACTTATTATAATGTCTCTCATAATTACTTAAGAGAGGCTAAATAGAAGGTCCGTTGTTTCTATTACAGATTCTTGTGGTATTCATATTAAATAATTTCCTTGTCGAAGTTAGGGAATTTCAAGAAGTCGAGATTCGGAGAGAATCTCAGCGTAAGCAACAGTGAAACGATCTTCTAGTTATTTAA
>NC_051847.1:14959266-14971363 GCF_002237135.1 Teleopsis dalmanni | reverse complement strand
ATGATAAACTTAGAATTCAACTTAAATCAGGGATTTACAAAATTTCAAAAAGTGATCTGATCTAAAAATATATTATCAAAACGATGAACATGTTCATGATTTATGTTTTGACGTATACCTTTGGTATTACAAAATGATCCGTAATTGAAATATAAAATCTTTAGAAGAAAATACAAACAATATAAATATTCTATAATTTCAGCTTTGACGCTATAAAAGTATAAAGAAAACCACAAAAATAGCGGTAGATGTTTAATCGATAATAGATTTCTATATCATTCAGAGCGGTTTCCAAGAAAAGTTATAGAACTGACATCTTATTAGAGTTGTAGATCTTAATAGTCACCTTCAACGGAGATCAGAGAGCCATATCATTTAACAGATAGAATTAACTCCTGAAACCTATACATTCTCGGTACCATAGAAATATAAATGACGTATATATTTATCAACTCGTGTCAAACAGACTTGCAATAACTTAATTCACAATTGTATATTAATATCTGACAAAGAGAAGTTGAGTAGCTAAAGATTCTTGTTAGATCAGAAAACTCACTTCGTTCAAATTGGAAAAAATTTGTTGGCTTTCTCAACGAAAAGCTGTTGAATTGCTAAAATTCAGTTCCATTTTCAATAAGTCTTGGTGTGCCCTCTAACGGTTTTTAACGGAGTTGTGGCTCAATAGGTAAGGAGGAAATTGTAACCCGCCTCTTGTATCAGTGCCTATCTTTACGCTTTCTAACTGATCAGGTAGAGCTGTTGATTTTAAAATTGGTGATTGAGACTTTTTAGACTGGTTCATTTTTATTTTAATAAGATAGCTGCTCTGAATGTTTGGGAGTTCTACCTTTGAGGTGGTTCTTCAGGTCTGGTGTACGAGCGGTATCTTAACTGTGATATCACAACGGACCAATCCTTGTGCTCAAGAAATGTAGCAAATTCTCTGGATCTACTATAAAAATTATGCGTATTATTACTTTAATCTAAAAACTGACTTGAATTTATTAGGTAAGAGATTTGAAAACAGCCAGACATATTTTCTTTTCCACCAAGTTTAAAATTTGGTGCCTATTTACTATAATTTATTTAACTTCATTCAGATTTTAAACTAACAAAAAGTGTCATACACATTTTCTTAGTTTATTTAAATAAATTTTAGTTAGTTAAGCTTACTTTAAAATGTATTATTTTATTCTACTTCTATGTCCTTAAATAAATATTCAGTGTACACAAATAATTGACGGTAGTTTGTTTTAAATATGTTTAAATAAATCAATTTTACCTTCACTATAAATCAGTTTTAATTAATTTTTTATACCCTTAAATATATAATAGTTTGTAATTATAATTGATGTTATATTACAATACATCTTAAATTTATGAAAACAACCTTCCGACAAAATATCTCATATGAACTCTCAATTCGCAAAAAAATGAACTTCCAAAAAAAAACTAAAGTACTTTGTGTTCATATTAAATCATAAAATCTTTTATATATTCTACAATTATTAAACACAGAAGCTACTCTTACTTAAAAGAATTAATTTACTAGAGAATGACTGCGCTGAATACATCACAAGCAAAGCATAAACGAGTTCACAGATACATTATGTTATATGAAAAGTATATTTTTATATTTTATAATTATTTTCTTCAAACGATGATCTCAACAGGTGTGGTAAACAAAATTCGTATCTCCGTCGAATTGTTGTTGTGTTACCACCCATTAATATCTTTTGTCATTAAACTTTTTTCTCTATTTCTTCATAGTTTGTATGAATTTGCAAATGATTTTTTACTCTGTTCGTAAATAGATTTAATATGAATATTAATCTTAGTTATGTAGCGAAAACTATAGTACGTATGTAGGCTGCTCTATGGTTGGGCTGAAAGATACCTCCTCATTTCTCATTTGTAAAATTTATAGATGGAAATGTGTATTCTGACACCAAGCAAAGGTATATATTTGTTACTTATTTATCATTAATTATTATTTCAATTTTTAATTTAATTATAATATTTATCACATTCATTGTATTATTTAAAGAAATTATTATTTTAATATTATTAAATTGATTATACAATACCTATATATATATATGTATTAAATAGAAATCTTTGACTTAACTTATAATTTTAGAGTTAATTACATTATATATATACATATTTATTTGTTATAATATATTAAATTATAATGGTTGAATTTAAATAAATATAGACTAGACTATACTAGATTACAAGCTATAATTATTGCATTTTGAATTAGCTTTAATATGAAAGTAAACTAGCTTTGAAGTATAAATAATTTAAAAAAACAATACAAAATCTATAATTATTTTAATTAAATATATTATATTAATTTTTTTCTTCTTTAAGTTCTTCTTCATTATTTTCTTTGCTTAGCATTGGTACTGTAATTTAAGTGTGTGGTCGCTTTATTAATTACTTAGGAAGATGATTTATTAATAGCTACGAAAGCAAAAAAAAAAAAATTAAAAAATAATATAAAATAAATGAAATAAAAAATTAATTGAAATAAAATTGATTGACTTGTAACGAATTAAATATATGTAAATTTATTAGGCATAAAATAATTAAAAAGAAATTTTGTCAAAACAAAGCAAACGCCTTGAGCAAAAGATCTGCCACACATGATTAGGCGTTTTGGTTGGTTTCAAATAAACAAAATTGAAGAAAAAAATATTTATTTATTTCTACGAAACATACTGGATTGGGTGTGTATAAAATTGGATAACACATGGGTATACACCATATCTTATATCTCAAGAATAACAATCTTAATATATTTTTTATAATTAACTTTGATTGGATTATTGTTTCAGTTTGTTACTGTTATTTTTAGTGAAAGTATCATATCTGGCACTTATCTTTTATATTACATTTCATATTAGCATTTTGGAATTCGTTGAGGGAAAGAGTCAGTTGAATATAAAATTTTTATGAATTTTATGAGAAAATGATATTAAGTTCCTATCTGCACTTCATAAATTCAATTCTACATTCTACAGAAGAATAATTTTTTTTTAGAGCTAGGCATGACAAAAAATTACTATGTGCTTAACATTACTTTACCCCAAGAAAACTTTTAGTAAAAGGCGTAAGATTTATTCGACAATTGAGGATGATTTAGAGTCAGACAGTTAGAGTTAGAGTCAGACAGAAGAATAGAATTTGTTTCACAAAAGTGCATCAAACGAAAAAGTGATATATGTGAGAATTCATTGATTATTTAATTATATTTTACATCTTATTTTTATTATGTGTTTAAAGGCATTAGTTGCACTTTGTCAATGAAAACGAAGAACGGTTCCGAAGCAAAATTTAATTAACTTCATGTACCAAAATCACAAAATGCATTAGTTGCGCTTTTTATTGTAAAGATTATTGATAAGCATTGCAAATTTTTTCTTTTTTTTTGTTTTTGTTTTTAGATTTTTAAAATAGCATCTTAAATCTTAAATTAATAACGAAAGATACTATATGGTTGCCAATTTTCCTAAGACTTACCTAAGTGCTTTAAATCAATAAATGTTGTATATATAAGGTAGTAAAAAAAGTTACTTAAAACAGCTGTTATTTAACCAAATAATACGACCCTTACTTCTATATGGATGTTTAGCGTTTAGTAAGGCCTCAAACATTACTATTCACCAGCTAGAAATTGCTCAAAGCCAGGCTCTTAGAAGTCTTTTCAAAGTACCATGGTATATTAGGACTAATGACATCCTCGGGGGCGTCAAGATTAATCCGATCAAAAAATACATAAAGGATAGAGCCACAAAATTATTTATGCAGAATGGTTACAGACTCCTCGGGGAGGAGTGCAGATCTGAGGTCGATTATTGCTTAGTCTGAAGAAGCGATAAATAGAGATTAAAAGTACTCAAGTACACTAACTCAACTAGCCTCAACATAATAACATAATAGTAACATATAAATTAATTAAAATAATTAAAATTTTATAGTTAATTATAATATAATTATAAAGACCATCAATAATTATAAAATAGTTTGAATATAATTATTAATTATAAATTATAAAAAATTTAATATTGGTTTACTTATTTTATACAAATTTTATTATTTCGATGAATAAACACAAACTGATCAGACGTTCAAGTTGAAAACAAGAAACGGTACAAAATGATAGCAAACTGATTAGTCTGAAGTTAAAAGAGTTTTCCTTAGCAGCTGCTTAATCCCTTTATTTTTATCTATGTGTGGAATAAAGAAGAGCATATGTAGTATAAAATTAGTGCAGACACATATCCAGTCGTATTCCTGCTGATATCTAATAAAGAAATTAACCATATGGCATCCACACGATAATATTTATTCATAGTTGCTTTGAATGACTTGGTCAAGTAAAATAAAAGAAATGAGCCATATTGCAGGATTTGAAAGGACTTCGTGCTGCACAAAAGAGCAGTTCAGATTTTGTTATAATTTAATTAAAATCATTTTTAATAAATGTGAGCAAGAAGTGGAGACTATATGAATAATATAAAATATTTTGCACAGAATGTACACACTTAAAATGTTGAGCTATGTTCATATAATTTGGTACCCTTTAAACGTTTTATAAATAATAAAATGTATTAGATTAGATTTTAAAATGGGTTGGAAACTTGTCACCACATCACTGCATCCTTTGAGAATTATTGAGACATACCTACATACCTCCATAGACAAGTAGTAGTTAATAACGCCATTATGTCCTTTGGAGAGATGTTGCCTAATTTCGTTATAAGTGTATCGGCAGTGGATAAGTACTGAAGTCTGAGTCTGGCGAGACTATCACAGTGACACAGAATGTATTCTGCTGTTTCCTCTTCTTCGCAACAAAGTCTGTAGCTAACGTCTCTAGTAATATTTAGGTTCGATCAATTCTTTTTAACTCCGCAATGCCCAGTGAGAAACCCTGTGACAAGTTGGATGCCATTTCTGTTCAGCTTAAGTATCTCCCTAGTTAGTAGAAGCTATATTAAGTTTATTGAAACATATGTAACCTCATGTGTTCTTGACCCATATTATATCTTCAAATAACTTCAAATTCCGATTGTTAATATTATAATTAAGCGACATATTCAATAAATTAGTTAAAAGAAACATTTGTTTCTAACACTTAAGCAATTAATACAATAACAGACCCATCCCCCCATTCTTACAAATAATATTTTTAATGGATTCCAATTAAAATTTAATTGTAAATAAAATTAAATTTTAATCGTACAGGTGTTTTTTTGTTTATAGACTTATGTGCACAGTAGAAGCTTCTAGTTTTATGCATATTTTACTAGAGTCAAAGCAAACTCATAGACTGACACCTTATCTACAAACAAGAAAATGCTCTCAAATAAATTAGAAAGAAACTAATTTACTTTATTAGGTTAATATTTACTTCGATCATTATGCCTTTATTTTATTCTAATTGCGTCTACGGCTACAAATTTCAGACAATTTTTTGAATAGTTTCGTAATGAAATGGTTCGGGTTCAAAAGCCTCTTTAGCTCAGTGGCAGAGCACTGGTCTTGTAAACCAGGGGTCGTGAGTTCAATCCTCACAGGAGGCATATGCGTTAGGTGTAGTTTTTTTTACAACAAATCTGATTTGAATGGATATTTATTATAGATAAGATCACAGTTACACATATACATGTACAAATCTTAATGTATCTGAAGTATCTGATAGAATTACAGCTACTTTTTCAATTAACTGACAGTTTCTATTATGAAGACATTAACATAATTAAGCAAATTGTTTTGGATTACAAAACAATCACCTTGCTCGTTATTCAAGATTTCGAATATATATATGTTTCTTTAGGTTTAGGACATAATGTCATATTAGAGCTTTAAACATGAATCGACCCTTGATATATAGGCAATATCTCTTAAATAAGCTCTACGACTATTTCTACAAAGTTAAGCAGGTACGTCATTGCATACACATTCATATTTAAAGAAATAATATTTACTTTGGTCTTTAGATGAAAAACCGCATAACTTTTTCTCGACATATTGATGTTTATTAAATTATTTATCATTTTTCTTTACCTATAACCGACTAGTTTTATGATTTGTTTACAAATCATACCTCCCATTAAAGATAGGTTAGCTTATTGTTGCAGTCAGGTTAGTTGATGAATTCACTGCGATACTACTGCATAACACATACCTATAGGAAAGGGGGTTTGCATATTCTTGAGGTAAGAGATGTGTGTTATAAGAGGGGACTTAAATCTAGTAAGCACAACCCTAGACTCTTTGGAGTATAAATGATAGGGAGTGATTTGCAATTGTCACATCGAACTGGAAATGTGAATCTTATACCACAGAGATCAGGACCCACTGTTTTGGCTGCTGTGGTTAAAAATTTACGCTGGTGAAACGACTGTACTGATTTTTTTCATTACATTTTTCATAAAATCAAATTCATTATTAAAATTATCTTTAATCCAATATATAAATGTTTATGAATGAGAAAATTCTTACAACTCAAACTTATTGTTATATAAAATTATGAAGAAATATTTGAATAATTTGAGGATTATATACAGACGTATCTGAATAAAAGAACACTAGAATAATACTACAACCAGTTTTAGCTTTTTCCCACTCGTCTTTCTACCGAACTTGATTGAGAGTCCTCCAGTTGGGTATCCCTATATTTTGAGTGTAGCCATCTAGGCCATTTTTTCAGCTCCGATAGGTGCTACTTTTACATTTCTATTCTTGTGCTATTAAATATGGGACAAAAAGTTTCTTTGCTCTCCTTGACTTCTATGGTCTGGGTACTCCACCTACCGAAGTCTACAAACCTTCAATTTTGTCACTATGTTTACTTTTGTCACTACATTAGTTTATGTTGTTTATATCGATTTTGTGGTTATGGCGTCTTACGGGTAAATTGTTGAGGAGAATAGTTCTCTATATAACTTTTGTCTCGAAGTCTACTAAGAGAGCAATGTGATTTTTATTGAGAGCTTTAGCTTTGGTTCTATATACAAGTATTGATAGGATAATAGTCTGATACTATTTCAAAGTTATGGTGAGATTTCTGAATTTAAAGAAGTTCAACAGAGTATAATATTCTATATGTAGTGTTTAACCAGCCATTCGAGTGTTTATTTATCCGTGTTGTTATTAATTGCTAGAACGGGATTAAGATAGTTTAAGGATTACATTATTTTGAACTTGTTCTCCACTGCTGTGATTGTTGGTCTCAGTAGTACTGTAAGTAGTTTTATTGTAGACAATACGCAACTTCATATTTTTTTCTCATTATAATAATTGTTTGACTAGCTCTAAGGGTTCCTACCACTGATGAGGTACTTTATTTTTCTTTAATTCTTTTAACGATTGTTAAAATTCTACTAAAACCAGTTGGGGTCTCAAACTTATCTCAATGCCGTTGTTTGTACCGATATGTAGTTGAACTAGTGATGATGGTCTGTATGGTTAAGGTGCGTATGTTTACACTGTTAAGAGTACACTGTTAAGATATAATCAACTAAAATGAAAAACTTTTTTAGTAGTTCAGGCTTATTATTGATACTGTGTTGAAAGTATCTCTAATTGTTTGTGTGTGTGTGTGTGTGTATCTCTAATATTTGATATCAAAATACTTACATAATATTTCATAGCTCAAAAACATTAACTATTGAACTGAATAGAAATAAATGTGATCCTGAATACTGATTTTATTCAATTATTAAATTTTTACTTTTCGATTGGCATGGAAATATTTAAATTAAAAATTGAAATTCTGTTCACGGTTGTAAGCCCTTCAGCAATTTTAGAGAGCAATTTTACAATTTGGAAGAATTGAAATAATAAAACACTTTGAATTTAATTGCGTAATGAAGATAAAATAAAAACACTGACAAAAATCGCAGTTAATTTTTAGACTACAATAGGATAACACAAGTGCGTGAATCAGGACAATACCGCCGAGGGATGAAAACAAAGCCGATCGCAGTCAAAAATTAATATGTTTCCGCTTGAAGGTTGCCTGCTGTGGCAGCTGCCTAAGCTCCCACAAATTAAAACGTGCGTAGATACTCACGCAGGCATGCGTGCGAATTCAACGTGAAAAGTGAATGTATGGCGCACGTGTGTGCTCGCACAGGACTAATTTATTCCGCGTGCGTAAAATGTTTTGTTTCTTATTCAAACTGGCACTGGCACTGGCCTATGATGAATGAGTCTCAGTTTTTTATTACAAGTCGCACATGATGCCAACTTTTCATCAAAACATGTTTCCTGTCAAAAGTGACGAATTGTGAAAAGGACATAATAAATGGCAACACATTTTTAACTTGTCATCCGAACTACAACAAAGCCGCCTCCGGGTTAAAGATTTTTTGAATAGTAACAATAACGTCATAACGATATATAAATCATGCGAAATACTGGAATTCAAATATGATAAAAAATGTGTAGTTACCCGAAAATATTCCCTCAGGGATAATGGTTGCGTAAAGAAGAGTTTGAACCTTTCCACATAAAGCGATGAGTAACTTACGCAACTAACTTTAGAAAGTAAAGTGTTTAGTTTGATAATACTATTCAAAATTACTAGAAAATTTAATGAATTGTCGATGAATCACAACTCCTGAAAAAACAACTCATCAAAGATTATTTCTTCACTAAATACAAGTGAGTACTTTTTGCATTGCAATATTCAAAATATGAGACTCATGAATGAACCTTTGTCATCTATTGTAGTAAATAAAGATTTCAACAATAATCCGTTCATCCATCAATTGACAATTGTCTGCCAAAGTGATGGGTTCATGTTTTTATTCTTAAGAGCATAAACTGATATAGAAAGTAAAACGATACCGCTTGATGGTGTGATCAATAATGCTGAGATGAAATGTATATTTCAATGATGAATTGGTAAAAATTTAATACTTAGGTTTCAATGCAATTCCTGATCACATAATTGACATAGTGATTAATTGTTAAACTGATTTGAAACTTTAATGAAAAGGAGAATTTCAGCCCTTCTCCTTCCTCCTGGCAATATCAGTAGCTCTAAATTAAAAAAAAATTGAGTTAAATATTTAATTTAATTTTGCCACAAATTTTTAATGTGGAAGGTTCATTGTTCTTGTTTCTTTATTTATAACATGTAAGACTTACGTATAGAACAAGGCACTGAGATTCATTGGATGCGAGCATTGCGATCATGATACGATCTTTATATCAAGACTTCTGTCTTATGCGATTATTAATTAATTTCATTAAAATATCAATAACTTAGTAATCTTCTTTCCCAAGCATACCAAATTCGTTAATATTCTACTGACTTCTTCTTCGGATATCTGATACGTCAGTTAAGTGATATTTAATTCTATTCAAGAAACTTTACTTGACGTAAAGTTACGTATTCTCTCGAATCTTGTCTTTGAACTCTCGTAAAGGCCATGGTTTGTTGATATAGATCTTGTGCTTCAGATAACGCCACAACACGGGATTATGTTCAGTATTTTAAGTCTCTGTTATTTGAAATAACTCGCAATGATGATCCTGCAACACTTTTCTTCAGCTATATAAAGGTTTATTGTCTCACATGGAAGTACTCTACATTAATGTCTGAAAAACAAAATAAAATAAATTTTTACAAAAAAAAATTTTTAATCGGAAAGACAATAGGCAATAGGTAAGACAATAGGTTAACTAGTGTCATAAAATCAGCGCTTTATTAATGCTTTTTTTAGAAGGGCGTTGTTTTATCTTAAAAAATTAATGATTCGAATCTTGTGTACAAATTAACTTAAAAATGTTGTCGAAACTGTATACGATAGATTGTCATGTTCTATTGAATTTTATATGATCAAATAAAATTTTTGAAAACAATCTCTTGTATGACCAATGAACTAAGCTTATATATGATTGCAAATTAAAAAAAAATTAAAGGTACTAGACTTCATATTTGCTCAGTTAAAAAATGACAAAAATTTCTTTCAAAAAAGAGACAAAATACTTGTAATTAACACTTGCTGTGTCACAATATTTTATACATATATGTATGATCACACATATATTCTGAAAAATATAAATAAGTAATGTGATATGACTGAAAAAACATTAAAGATGCCGCATTGAATTGCAATACAAGCTTTTCAATGAAAAAATAGAAAAACAAATTATATTTCTTTCGTCCAGATTTTGTTTCATTTTTATATTAAGTTGACTGACTATAAGATAAAATAAAAATAATTATCCACAGCTACATATACTTACATGTAAAAAATATTACCATGTACCATTATGAATAAGCTCACTGTTGAAAATGACTTTGTTACCGTAACTTCTTGAAACTTTCAATGATATTATGCGTATGTTAACATTTTATTAGATGAAATACCATCATAAGGCATATGTAGTTATAAACTACTAAAATAAAATTATTTTCTGTATACATTTCAGTTTAAAAGTATTTATTTAAAAATAATAAAACATTATGTATGGGCTGATCAAGTTTAGTGCATTTATCATAAATAAAGTCAATGCCATTTAAAATGTTTAGTTACTCCTTTAAATATTTGAAATAAATATCATTGCTATAATTTTAATGTATCGTTCACTTTTAATAATACTCGTAAATGATTAAATAGCTTGTTAAGTGACGATTATTAAAAAAAATTAGGTTTCCACCTACAATTTTCTGATTTTTTTTGGAGTTATTTATCTCCAACCTTTGTTTTTGCTATTATAAGTCTAAATGGTATAATATGAATCACATAAATACTGTTGAAAGCACAAAATATTTAAAAACAAATTATGTCATATACGCCCCTTAAAAGTGGTTTATTGCTTAAAATACTCCCAAGCATAACTTTATTTAATTTTTTATTTATAATTACAATCAAATTAAGTTCTGGCTGAAAGTATACTATTAAAGTAATACAATGAAGTCTAAATATTCTTCATGGTCCTAGATTTACAAAATTCTTGATTTGCGAAGCACAAACTGCTGTGGAGTGTTTGATGACATGCCTAAAACTGTGCAATAAAATGCAAGATCACATTTCACATCTTATTTTGTCAATCATTTTATTAATTGTGTAATAAGTTAGCACGTTTCCCAAATTTTTGAATTTGAAAATAATTTTTATTCTATTAATAATTAATCTAGTGATAATTAAAATATTTTCTGCCCGAAAGTATGCTATAAAAACTAGTGTAATGGCATCTAAAAAGATTACGAACCTAAAACTATGCTAACGTTGAATTGAGAATCATGAAAGCAAAAATTTGAACTACTGTGAGAAGTATTGGATGACATGCCTTAATGAATGCAAATAAAGTGCAGTCTAAGTGAAGATATTGTTATATCTAAAGTAAAGACTGTTATATTTTTGTTGAGTACTTGTTAAAGAAGTTGTAATAACTTAGATGAAAAAAGAAACCGTTGGGCTTTTTCATTTTGAATACCCAGTTTTGGTCACCAGAAGCAACAGGGGCGTATTTTTAAGTTTATCGGAGTTAGGGTTAAAATATTGACTACATAAATTGTTGGTCTCTCTTGCAAAAAATGTGGTTTTAAAACTGAAAAACCAATGCAATTAACCAAAGAATCAGACCAGTAAGCTTCTAACCAATACAACCATAGTACGAGTATACAATCAAAAATGTCCAGTAATGCATTACTGTGTTAATAAATCTATGGATTTATTATTCAAAAACCTTTAAAATATGTTATCCTATCCATATTATAGCATATGTATGTCTTCAAAAACTTCTTCAAACTTCAATCAGTGTAGTGCACTGAGACCACTTTATACAAAATGTATACGGCTGATTTAACTACGTACAAGGAAATATATGAATAATACAGTAATCATGTTTATTGACCTAATTCGAGTAGACTTAAAAGTATTAAATGTATTAAATTAAATTAGCACATCTCTATTGGTTGTTTGCATATAATTCACGATCCTACTTATAAAACTTTAAGTTAATTAATATGATCAGACGACAAATTGATAAGAGGATCTGTGTCAAAAACATAGAACATGGAATTAATTCAATGATTCCAATGAAAAGTGTTACGTGTAATAAT
>NC_051847.1:14932759-14959166 GCF_002237135.1 Teleopsis dalmanni | reverse complement strand
TTTTTGTGATATTTTCTTGTTCATTCCTCAGATAACAATATCTTATTATTTTAGCAACATTTTTTGCAATAACATTTCACGTCTATCATGCAACTTCTTTCTGAAGTTGTACTTAAAAGTTGGCTAAGTACGGCTATTTTTAACAAAAACGCCGATATTTTCTTGAGGATATGAGTAATAATAAAAAAATAATGTCGCATGCACTGTATACCAAACATTTCAAAAAATTTAAATAAACTCTTTAGGTTTATGATGACATAAAGAATCCTAATAAAGAAACTTCTACAAATCAATCTTTAAAGCACACAGAAATCAATCAATAATAAAATAGTACTAAGTTGTTATCATGGTACATCTATGAGGACTCCTATATAAAAAAATATTCTTATTAATCGCTAAGTCAGTATGGTTATCATGATGTAGACTACAAATATTATGCATTATTTCTCATAAATTGTTTAAGATGATGTTAACTATAAATTTTTTAATGTTCATAACATTTAGTACATTTGCATAAAATGAATAACTTTTATCTATATAATAACAGTATTATTCTTTAAGTTCGATCAGGTCAAAATCCACATATACCAATTCTACCTCAACATCTCTCATGCCTTCATATATTAAATAATTATTAATAATATCTTTAAAACCTGTATGAGTTGTAGTAACCTTATATTCTAATTATAAATTATTTATATTTGATAAAATCAGATAAATATCAATTGTGAGCAAAAATATCTCAAAGACTTACTTTTCTACAAAATAACCTTCAACTACTTCCAATCGAAATCTGATTTAATTCCTATTAATAAATTACATTTTTAAATATTAAATAACTGCTTTTAATTAGCTAATGAGAACATTTATATATGTATTATGTCAAATAAATTAAATCAAATCATTTAATGAAATTTAACAGAAGCGTCGATATCATGTGAATTATAACAAAACTGGTAGCGATTTTAATAGAGAGATTTGATATGTAAATTTTTTAAAACAAATTTTCAGATCATAAAAACAGAGTCTATAAAATTAAATGGCTTAACTAATGAAAAAAAGTAATAAAATTTGATCATAAAAATATATAAAGCATAAACGTAATTCTGTTATAGAATTTATCTTAAAATTGGAATCAAATTAAGAGAACTGTTATTATTAATACCAACAGGATAACCTAACTTTTATGAAAATAAAAACTTCATTCATTCTATTTAATAGCCTATGCCACACTTGAGTAAAATTGACAATTAAAATTAGTTTTTATAACAGTTTTCGCACAGTATACTGCATTTAATGAGGTGAGGAAACTAATATATGCAATATATTTTTCTTATATAATTTTTTGGTATATTCAATTTTGTATTTACATGGACGTTTTATTCGTAACGCCAGAATGGAACAGTGAATACCAAAGACAAAATATTAATGTCATTTGTGACCACCAAAATAAATGTTAAATTACTTCTCAAAATGTTATGTATTTTCAGTCCGCAGAATTCATTTCAAGCAATTCATTTCAAAAATTAATGCACCAAAATCCTCAAAAATTAATCAAGCTATTAAGATCTGTTAAAGTGTAAATACTTTAGTTCAGAAAAACAAAGCTTTTAAAAAAATGCTGTATAAGTTCAGACATATTTTCAGTTTCTAATAGAGTCCTTCTGCTATCAATATGGTTTTACTTTTTAATCAGTTATGGATTTTTTAATACATACTTTTAATATATCAGTTATGTATATGGGACAATATTAAAAGCATTTTATTAATGTCGATTTCGTTTGATAAATATAGATTCAATCTAGATTGAACAATTTAAAAGTAATCTGAAATTTTTTTAGTCGTGTTTAAACATTTATAAATATTTATATTATTTATAAATAGATACCTATATCGAATAAAATCACATTTTATCTATCAAATCATTTAAACAGCTGTTAATTTCAATGTAATCTTGCTACTCTGGCAAAATATCTAGAGTGTTTTGAAATAAACTCGAGTGAAACGCCATAATTATTTCAAACCTTCATTTCTGTATATATTTTTTAATGTAGTAAAATTAAAGTAAATAGACTTAAAAACGTTTAGAACTAGTGTGAAAAGCTTTTTCTCATTTATTAAAATTAAATAAGAATTAAAAATAGAATAAAACTAAAATAATAGCAGTAAATTTAATAAAATTCCCAGTATCAACCAGATTGCACAGACATACTATATATGTATAGATATTATACATATACTTTTTATATATTAATACAACTATTTTAATGACCTTACGTAAGTTCTTATCGTTCATATCACGTCTTTATTGCTTATGACGTATTCATTAAATATAAAATTTTTAAAATTTTTAGATTTTTTAGATTTTTTGTTTCATTTTTTAATTTCCTCCTTTTTTTCTCCTTATAAGTTACCAAGAATTATTTGTTTTTATATACATTTAACACAAATTTGAAACTATTTCTTAGTTTTATGCTAATATAATAATTTCGATTTCTATAAACGGAATTCTAGTTAATAATTAAAAATGCTAATCACAGCTGCTAAACTATGAAAACAAGTTGGTCGGTCGTCTTCTTTAAAAAAAAAAAAATACCGCAACTTAACTGAAAATTTAACGTTTTAATTAAGACAAAAAAAAAACATGAAACTGATTTATTAAAATTTTATACAAAAATAAAAATAAATCAAAATAATGTTATAGAATTAATGTTTGTAGGTGAACTACTTTACTTATAATTTCTGAGAAAAATAGTAATAATTATAAAAATAAATATTCCAAATAAAATTTACTATGTAAAACGTTCAATGATCTTCATAAATCACCACAAACCAACCCATCACACCACACCACATCACACCATATCAACAGCTAATAAACACGTCTAAGCTGACATTAGCACAAAACTGAAAATAATGAAAATAAAAGTGAAACCGGTTAAAAAAAATTAAACAAAGACCAGTGGCGTAACTACATTTTTTAGGCCTGTAAGCAAATTCTAACTAAGGGGCCCCTATCAACATACTAAGGGGCCCCTCTTTTTATACTCTTTACACGAAAAATGTGAAAAGGGTATATAAGGTTTGTCAAGATTTTCGTGACACATTAAAGGAAACGTCGGAAATACCATTAAGTATATATCAGTACAGTATATATATACTTTTTCAGTTCAAACTACTCTCTCAGTTTTTGAACTCTTCGAATGAAACTTTGCACACATACTTTTAGCCGACCCTATTCACCATTTGATTTGATTGAAATTGGACGTCTTGTAGCTGTGATATAAACTTAACAATCGGATATGAGGTTTCTCCGTTTTTAATAAAGGTGTTTAAATAGAATTTGGTGTATACAGTACTGATATTTGCAAAAGACAATGTACAAAATTATTTTCAAATGGGTTTAAATCTAGATATAGTATGTGTCTCTCGATTAAGACACATACTTTTCTTAGAAAAACTTTTTTATTTTATATTTAGGTTTAATATTTTATTTGAAGTACATACATATTATATGTACTTTAAATTTAAAACTTACGTATCTTTTATAAAATGCAATATGAAGTTATTCCAACAAAAAACGTTTACAAACATTTATAGTGGGGCCCCCTAAATTCGGGGGCCCGAAAGCGTTGCTTCCAGTTGCTTCCCTGTAGTTACGCCACTGACAAAGACAAATGTTTTTTATTTTGATTTTGCTGGCAGACAAACTTATTTTTCAATTAAAATAACTTTCGTTTTCGTTCGCATATAATTTCTATCGCTAACCTTGACGCTAAAAGCTTTGACACGACTTATTTGTGGTGTATGGTTTTGTAAGGTGTGTTGAGTTTGTGGTGCGGTTATGGTGAATTTGCTATTTTTTGGCTTTTCTTGTAGTACAAGCGCTTTTTATAACAATTTTAGTTTTTCATTTTGAACTTGACCTAATAAGCTTTTATGTGTCTTAATTATTCGAATCTTATGAGAAAATATGAAAAGTACAAATGAAAAGATTATGTGAATTAATGAAAACTATTAATTATATGAAACTTTGCATTGAATTTAACAAAAAAAAAACTTTTTAATTATTATATTTTGCGGAAAATTTGTCGTTTTCGATTAGTAAATCTAGATTTGCGCTCGATCTGTCATTTTTTGCTCGAATTTTGTGGCCCAATCGAACGTGTTTAGGGTAATCCCAACAATATTTGACAGCTACAAATATGTGTGACATAACAAATCAAGTCAGTAATATTATTTTAATTTAATTTTTAACTTTTAATTTGCAAGTAGATGTTGCCTTTTAATATTTGAAATGGTTAATACATTTTAATTGACAAATAAAATAAAATATGAAAGCCGTATTAAAAGTAAGTCTCAGATGAAAAAGTTGCCCTAGATTTGCCAATCGAAAAACATATTAATACGAGTATTCAATAACTACGAAGCTATTATGGCTACGTGATAAAACTAAATATTATATTGGCTTAGCGCTTTAGCCGATAAGCTACTAAGCTAACCGATATAATTTTCTTTAATTTTTTAAAAAAAATTTTAGACATTGAAATACATTTGTTCAAATTTTAAAAGAAATTATGTATCGAGCAGCAGCTCCAGTGGAAGGCAATGATGCCGTCTAATTTGAATGTTAGATTGTAGGGTCTCATAAACCGAATGCAGCAAATAAGAACATCTATAACTCATTAAAAGTATTAATTTCTCATTATCGGTAAAAGTGAGTTGTTTATTTATGTACATTTTAGCTATAATAACAATAAAATATATAATAATATAATAGCTATATAAATATGTAATATATAAATATATAATATAATATATATATAAATATAAATATATAATAGCTATGTGAATATATTTAATATTAATATGCTAAATAATATTATAACATTTAATATTAATTTATATTGGGTAGTCAAAGTATCACATAAGTATTTGAATGCAAAAACAGTGTAGTTTGGTTCACTGTTTATTATTGTTATTAACAGATTATAAATGTAAATGAAAAAAAAAAAAAACAATTCTGCTCTCACCTGCCTACAAATAAAAAAGGTTTAAAATAGATCCATTGGATCACTGTGAGAACCTAACCTTACCTGAATGCTCTTCTACATTGTAAATTTAAAAATACAGTATATTATTTTTTTTTCATATATTTCTTTTTTTTGCAGAATGTACATAACTTTTTGAAAAATATGGTTAACAAAAGGACTCGACAACCATTTTGGAAAATTTTAAATCTGTGACACCGAAATTCCTTCCTTTTCAATTAATGATATTATTTGTGACTATTAATTTATAGTTTATAGTTTAGTCTTCTATGTGTTACTGAAATATTAATGGTATTGATAAGAAAAAATTCTAATTAAACAGATGAGGATAATCTTCTTCAAGACTTTCAATTTCCAGAACGTTCTTCTCTAGCTCATTATCCAAAATGCTGTCTTGTTCAACCACCAATCTTCTCAATCGCATCAGATCATATTGTTGCTAAAGAAAGTAATCGTTAACTCGTAATTTATATAAAATTTATCGAATTTATAAAACTAACGAAAGATTAAAACCTCCATTTTCGTTTTAGTGATCTCTTCTACATATTTATGTAGATACTTTAAAAAGCACTTAGCTTACCTCTTGCAGTAGTGTTATTTTTTCATTTGCTTTCCTTTCATTTTCATTTCTGACCCCGCGTCTGTAAAATGTCCAATGAACTTTATATATCAGGAATATATTTTGGTGGCTTAACTTACGGTATGAAATTGCACATATAGAATTTTAAGGGAATTTTTGCATTTAATAGGCGGAGATTCGAATGTTTGTCAGAGTCCATTTTGTTAAGGAAATATTGTGAGAAGTGTGAAATAAATTTATATCGGATTTCTACATTTTATGGTATTTATTTTTGCATGAGAAATATTTTTTTTTGTTTACATTCTTTAAAGATGTCTTAATATTTTTAATAATAACATTTTTTAAGTTTTTCAATTATTGATATATCATGGTTAACTAAGTATTATTAATATGAAAATATAAAGATTTTAGGCATTGCTTTATTTGTCTTAAAAATTAAAATAAAAAATTTATATGTCAATACAAATTTTATATAGTAAAAAATGTAAATAACGTGGATTGTTATGATGTACAATGAAAACTCTACTAACGACCATTCATCATAGATGTACAATGCTTCTCAAACCGGTAGCAACCTCAGGAAGCTAACTACTATTATTTCACGCTATATAATCTCCCTAATCTTTTTATCACAAAAAGATAACCACTATTCCAAGAATAATCTGTTAAAATTTTCTATTAAAAAAAAATGCAAGTATGTACTTTCTTCTGTTTGCTGTATTAATATCAATTAAAGTAAAAAAAAATATTGAAATAGGATTCATTTTGCGTATTGTGTTTGCGTCAGAGATTTTACTGTCTGTTTCGCTCTCTCTCATGCGGTTTGCTCCTGACGCATAACACGCAAACGAAACCCAACGGATAATTTCTATGTTTAGTTCATCTAATTTCATTAAAGAGCGGCCGATACTTGAGAGCGTTTAGCTTTTGAATGCGAACCGAAAAACACGAGGAATGGAACTCTCCAAACGCTCGATGGCACGTGCATTAATGCCCAGCTGATCGTTCACTATCTTCTCCTGCTCCCCGACACGTTTCTTTAAGCGCAGCATGTCCTTGCGTTGCTGCAGATATACAAATAAATCCAATATTTTCAATAAAAATATTATAGTAAATAATATGAAATGGTATATAAGAGAGTGTAATGGTATGAGGTATCTATATGTGGTTAACATATGTTAATTTTCTTACCTTCTTAAGGGTCAAAATGGTGTCCTCAGCCAACTTTAATTTGTTACTGCCAAAATAGCGACTAAAATATAAACGAAAACTTAGCGAAAAGAAAAGTGAAAATTTATAAAATCTTTGGACTTACCCGGCATTTTTCCATGAGAGAAGTTTGTTTAAATTGCTCAAGTTGTTGATAGTGACAAAGCGTCTTAGGCAGCTCATTTTATCGGTGCTTTTAGGTATTGCGATGAACTAACTGGAATTCGGAAAAGAGTAACAATCAAAAATTTGTAGTTATTTCTGCTCAGAAAAAAAAAACATACCAGAATGAAAAACCAAAAATTTCTAGACAAATAAAAAATTTATAATGAAACATTTCTAAATTTCTTTGCCTTATGATAACAAAATACATTTTACGTCATTGCCAGATTGAACATTTGAAAATATATAGTAATCGTTTGTTATAGTTTTACATTAAGTTTTACATTCAAAAGCAATAAAATGAATTAAACTGAATCTCAAAGATATGGTCAGAGCTTTCGCTTAAAATGTTTCAAGATCTAATTATTGTAACCTCAGTAAATATTAGGATTCCTGAGCCTAATTCAAATATATCTGCACGCACTATTCAACCCAGAACACGCAGACGGATTAAGTATATATGGAATTACACTGATATATTTCTGATTGCACAGAGTTGATTTTTAAATAATTTCGTACTTTTATTATTACACGTAACACTTTTCATTGGAATCATTGAATTAATTCTATATTCTATGTTTCTAACACAGATCCTCTTATTAATTTGTCGTCTGATTATATAAATTACCTTAAAGTTTTATAAGAAGGATCGTGAATTATATGCAAACAAGTAATAAATATATGCTAATTTAATTTAATACATTTAATACTTTTAAGTCTACTCGAATTAGGTCAATAAACATGATTACTGTATTATTCATATATTTCCTTGTACGTAGTTAAATCAGCCGTATACATTTTGTATAAAGTGGTCTCAGTGCACTACACTGATTGAAGTTTGAAGAAGTTTTTGAAGACATACATATGCTATAATATGGATAGGATAACATATTTTAAAGGTTTTTGAATAATAAATCCATAGATTTATTAACACAGTAATGCATTACTGGACATTTTTGATTGTATACTCGTACTATGGTTGTATTGGTTAGAAGCTTACTGGTCTGATTCTTTGGTTAATTGCATTGGTTTTTCAGTTTTAAAACCACATTTTTTGCAAGAGAGACCAACAATTTATGTAGTCAATATTTTAACCCTAACTCCGATAAACTTAAAAATACGCCCCTGTTGCTTCTGGTGACCAAAACTGGGTATTCAAAATGAAAAAGCCCAACGGTTTCTTTTTTCATCTAAGTTATTACAACTTCTTTAACAAGTACTCAACAAAAATATAACAGTCTTTACTTTAGATATAACAATATCTTCACTTAGACTGCACTTTATTTGCATTCATTAAGGCATGTCATCCAATACTTCTCACAGTAGTTCAAATTTTTGCTTTCATGATTCTCAATTCAACGTTAGCATAGTTTTAGGTTCGTAATCTTTTTAGATGCCATTACACTAGTTTTTATAGCATACTTTCGGGCAGAAAATATTTTAATTATCACTAGATTAATTATTAATAGAATAAAAATTATTTTCAAATTCAAAAATTTGGGAAACGTGCTAACTTATTACACAATTAATAAAATGATTGACAAAATAAGATGTGAAATGTGATCTTGCATTTTATTGCACAGTTTTAGGCATGTCATCAAACACTCCACAGCAGTTTGTGCTTCGCAAATCAAGAATTTTGTAAATCTAGGACCATGAAGAATATTTAGACTTCATTGTATTACTTTAATAGTATACTTTCAGCCAGAACTTAATTTGATTGTAATTATAAATAAAAAATTAAATAAAGTTATGCTTGGGAGTATTTTAAGCAATAAACCACTTTTAAGGGGCGTATATGACATAATTTGTTTTTAAATATTTTGTGCTTTCAACAGTATTTATGTGATTCATATTATACCATTTAGACTTATAATAGCAAAAACAAAGGTTGGAGATAAATAACTCCAAAAAAAATCAGAAAATTGTAGGTGGAAACCTAATTTTTTTTAATAATCGTCACTTAACAAGCTATTTAATCATTTACGAGTATTATTAAAAGTGAACGATACATTAAAATTATAGCAATGATATTTATTTCAAATATTTAAAGGAGTAACTAAACATTTTAAATGGCATTGACTTTATTTATGATAAATGCACTAAACTTGATCAGCCCATACATAATGTTTTATTATTTTTAAATAAATACTTTTAAACTGAAATGTATACAGAAAATAATTTTATTTTAGTAGTTTATAACTACATATGCCTTATGATGGTATTTCATCTAATAAAATGTTAACATACGCATAATATCATTGAAAGTTTCAAGAAGTTACGGTAACAAAGTCATTTTCAACAGTGAGCTTATTCATAATGGTACATGGTAATATTTTTTACATGTAAGTATATGTAGCTGTGGATAATTATTTTTATTTTATCTTATAGTCAGTCAACTTAATATAAAAATGAAACAAAATCTGGACGAAAGAAATATAATTTGTTTTTCTATTTTTTCATTGAAAAGCTTGTATTGCAATTCAATGCGGCATCTTTAATGTTTTTTCAGTCATATCACATTACTTATTTATATTTTTCAGAATATATGTGTGATCATACATATATGTATAAAATATTGTGACACAGCAAGTGTTAATTACAAGTATTTTGTCTCTTTTTTGAAAGAAATTTTTGTCATTTTTTAACTGAGCAAATATGAAGTCTAGTACCTTTAATTTTTTTTTAATTTGCAATCATATATAAGCTTAGTTCATTGGTCATACAAGAGATTGTTTTCAAAAATTTTATTTGATCATATAAAATTCAATAGAACATGACAATCTATCGTATACAGTTTCGACAACATTTTTAAGTTAATTTGTACACAAGATTCGAATCATTAATTTTTTAAGATAAAACAACGCCCTTCTAAAAAAAGCATTAATAAAGCGCTGATTTTATGACACTAGTTAACCTATTGTCTTACCTATTGCCTATTGTCTTTCCGATTAAAAATTTTTTTTTGTAAAAATTTATTTTATTTTGTTTTTCAGACATTAATGTAGAGTACTTCCATGTGAGACAATAAACCTTTATATAGCTGAAGAAAAGTGTTGCAGGATCATCATTGCGAGTTATTTCAAATAACAGAGACTTAAAATACTGAACATAATCCCGTGTTGTGGCGTTATCTGAAGCACAAGATCTATATCAACAAACCATGGCCTTTACGAGAGTTCAAAGACAAGATTCGAGAGAATACGTAACTTTACGTCAAGTAAAGTTTCTTGAATAGAATTAAATATCACTTAACTGACGTATCAGATATCCGAAGAAGAAGTCAGTAGAATATTAACGAATTTGGTATGCTTGGGAAAGAAGATTACTAAGTTATTGATATTTTAATGAAATTAATTAATAATCGCATAAGACAGAAGTCTTGATATAAAGATCGTATCATGATCGCAATGCTCGCATCCAATGAATCTCAGTGCCTTGTTCTATACGTAAGTCTTACATGTTATAAATAAAGAAACAAGAACAATGAACCTTCCACATTAAAAATTTGTGGCAAAATTAAATTAAATATTTAACTCAATTTTTTTTTAATTTAGAGCTACTGATATTGCCAGTAGGAAGGAGAAGGGCTGAAATTCTCCTTTTTATTAAAGTTTCAAATCAGTTTAACAATTAATCACTATGTCAATTATGTGATCAGGAATTGCATTGAAACCTAAGTATTAAATTTTTACCAATTCATCATTGAAATATACATTTCATCTCAGCATTATTGATCACACCATCAAGCGGTATCGTTTTACTTTCTATATCAGTTTATGTTCTTAAGAATAAAAACATGAACCCATCACTTTGGCAGACAATTGTCAATTGATGGATGAACGGATTATTGTTGAAATCTTTATTTACTACAATAGATGACAAAGGTTCATTCATGAGTCTCATATTTTGAATATTGCAATGCAAAAAGTACTCACTTGTATTTAGTGAAGAAATAATCTTTGATGAGTTGTTTTTTCAGGAGTTGTGATTCGTCGACAAGTTATTAAATTTCTAGTAATATTGATTTAATAAAAATATTAATAAATGTAGACATATAGACATAGTATTATCAAACCAAAAACTTTACTTTCTAAAGTTAGTTGCGTAACTTACTCATCGCTTTATGTGGAAAGGTTCAAACTCTTCTGTACGCAACCATTATCCCTGAGGGAATATTTTCGGGTAACTACACATTTTTTATCATATTTGAATTCCAGTATTTCGCATGATTTATATATCGTTATGACGTTATTGTTACTATTCAAAAAATCTTTAACCCGGAGGCGGCTTTGTTGTAGTTCGGATGACAAGTTAAAAATGTGTTGCCATTTATTATGTCCTTTTCACAATTCGTCACTTTTGACAGGAAACATGTTTTGATGAAAAGTTGGCATCATGTGCGACTTGTAATAAAAAACTGAGACTCATTCATCATAGGCCAGTGCCAGTGCCAGTTTGAATAAGAAACAAAACATTTTACGCACGCGGAATAAATTAGTCCTGTGCGAGCACACACGTGCGCCATACATTCACTTTTCACGTTGAATTCGCACGCATGCCTGCGTGAGTATCTACGCACGTTTTAATTTGTGGGAGCTTAGGCAGCTGCCACAGCAGGCAACTTCCAAGCGGAAACATATTAATTTTTGACTGCGATCGGCTTTGTTTTCATCCCTCGGCGGTATTGTCCTGATTCACGCACTTGTGTTATCCTATTGTAGTCTGAAAATTAACTGCGATTTTTGTCAGTGTTTTTATTTTATCTTCATTACGCAATTAAATTCAAAGTGTTTTATTATTTCAATTCTTCAAAATTGTAAAATTGCTCTCTAAAATTGCTGAAGGGCTTACAACCGTGAACAGAATTTTAATTTTTAATTTAAATATTTCCATGCCAATCAAAAAGTAAAAATTTAATAATTGAATAAAATCAGTATTCAGGATCACATTTATTTCTATTTAGTTCAATAGTTAATGTTTTTGAGCTATGAAATATTATGTAAATATTATTATCAAATATTAGAGATACACACACACACAAACAATTAGAGAAACACAGTATCAATAATAAGCCTGAACTACTAAAAAAGTTTTTCATTTTAGTTGATTATATCTTAACAGTTGTAAACTCTTAACAGTGTAAACATACGTACCTTAACCATATAGACAGACCATCATCACTAGTTCAACTACATATCGGTACAAACAATGGCATTGAGATAAGTTTGAGACCCCAACTAGTTTTAGTGGAATTTTAACAATCGTTAAAAGAATTAAAGAAAAATAAAGTACCTCATCAGTGGTAGGAACCCTTAGAGCTAGTCAAACAATTATTATAATGAGAAAAAAATATGAAGTTGCGTATTGTCTACAATAAAACTACTTACAGTACTACTGAGACCAACAATCACAGCAGTGGAGAACAAGTTCAAAATAATGTAATCCTTAAACTATCTTTATCCCGTTGTAGCATTTAATAACAACACGGATAAATAAACACTCGAATGGCTGGTTAAACACTACATATAGCATATTATACTCTGTTGAACTTCTTTAAATTCAGAAATCTCACCATAACTTTAAAATAGTATCAGACTATTTTCCTATTAATACTTGTATATAGAACCAAAGCTCAAGTTCTCAATAAAAATCACTTTGCTCTCTTAGTAGACTTCGAGACAAAAGTTTTACCCGTAAGACGCCTTAACCACAAAATCGATATAAACAACATAAACTAATGTAGTGACAAAAGTAAACGTTTGTAAACTTCGGTGAATGAAGTTTCTAGGCCATAGAAGTCAAGGGGAGCCAAAAACTCCTTGTCCCATATTTAATAGCAGATGGTAAAGAAGTGTAGAAGTAGCATCTACCGGAGCATTTATATATTATTTCTTCTTACAAGTAAAGAACAAGTAATAGAATACTTTTACTGTTTTTTGGGATATAGCACCTCGTAGCACAGGACTATGATTCTTTTTTTAAGGAGGTTCAACTCAACAAATCACAACAGCCAGAATTGTGGGCCCTGATTCCTATGGTATAAGATTGACACTTACGGTTCATTGTGGCAATTGCAACTCATTCCCTATAATTTATACTCCAAACAGTCTAGGGTAGTGCTTACTAGATTTAAGTCCCCTCTTTCCTATAGGTATGTGTTATGCAGTAGTATCCCAGTGAATTCATCAACTAACCTGACTGCAACAATAAGCTAACCTAACTTTAATGGGAGGTAGATTTGTAAAGAAATCATAAAACTATTCGGTTATAGGTAAAGAAAAATGATAAATAATTTAATAAATATCAATATGTCGAGAAAAAGTTATGCGGTTTTTCATCTAAAGACCAAAGTAAATATTATTTCTTTACATATGAATGTGTATGCAATGACGTACCTGCTTAACTTTGTGGAAATAGTCGTAGAGCTTATTTAAGAGATATTGCCTATATATCAAGAGTCGATTCATGTTTAAAGCTCTAATATGACATTATGTCCTAAACCTAAAGAAACATATATATATTCGAAATCTTGAATAACGAGCAAGGTGATTGTTTTGTAATCCAAAACAATTTGCTTAATTAATGTCTTAATAATAGAAACTGTCAGTTAATTGAAAAAGTAGCTGTAATTCTATCAGATACTTCAGATACATTAAGATGTGTACATGTATATGTGTAACTGTGATCTTATCTATAATAAATATCCATTCATATCAGATTTGTTGTAAAAAAAACTACACCTAACGCGTATGCCTCCTGTGAGGATTGAACTCACGACCCCTGGTTTACAAGACCAGTGCTCTGCCACTGAGCTAAAGAGGCTTTTGAACCCGAACCATTTCATTACGAAACTATTCAAAAAATTGTCTGAAATTTGTAGCCGTAGACGCAATTAGAATAAAATAAAGGCATAATGATCGAAGTAAATATTAACCTAATAAAGTAAATTAGTTTCTTTCTAATTTATTTGAGAGCATTTTCTTGTTTGTAGATAAGGTGTCAGTCTATGAGTTTGCTTTGACTCTAGTAAAATATGCATAAAACTAGAAGCTTCTACTGTGCACATAAGCCTTTAAACAAAAAAACACCTGTACGATTAAAATTTAATTTTATTTACAATTAAATTTTAATTGGAATCCATTAAAAATATTATTTGTAAGAATGGGGAGAAGGGTCTGTTATTGTATTTATTGCTTAAGTGTTGGAAACAAATGTTTCTTTTAACTAATTTATTGAATATGTCGTTGAATTGTGTTATTAACAATGGAAATTTGAAGTTATTTGAAGACATAATATGGGTCAAGAACACATGAGGTTACATATGTTACATATTTTTCAATAAACTTAATATAGCTTTTACTAACTAGGGAGCTACTTATGCTGAACAGAAATGGCATCCAACTTGCCACAGGGTTTCTCACTGGGCATTGCGGAGTTAAAAAGAATCTATCGAACCTAAATATTACTAGAGACGCTAGCTACAGACTTTGTTGCGAAGAAGAGGAAACAGCAGAACACATTCTGTGTCACTGTGATAGTCTCGCCAGACTCAGACTTCAGTACTTATCCACTGCCGATACACTTATAACGAAATTAGGCAACATCTCTCCAAAGGACATAATGGCGTTATTAACTACTACTTGTCTATGGAGGTATGTAGGTATGTCTCAATAATTCTCAAAGGATGCAGTGATGTGGTGACAAGTTTCCAACCCATTTTAAAATCTAATCTAATACATTTTATTATTTATAAAACGTTTAAAGGGTACCAAATTATATGAACATAGCTCAACATTTTAAGTGTGTACATTCTGTGCAAAATATTTTATATTATTCATATAGTCTCCACTTCTTGCTCACATTTATTAAAAATGATTTTAATTAAATTATAACAAAATCTGAACTGCTCTTTTGTGCAGCACGAAGTCCTTTCAAATCCTGCAATATGGCTCATTTCTTTTATTTTACTTGACCAAGTCATTCAAAGCAACTATGAATAAATATTATCGTGTGGATGCCATATGGTTAATTTCTTTATTAGATATCAGCAGGAATACGACTGGATATGTGTCTGCACTAATTTTATACTACATATGCTCTTCTTTATTCCACACATAGATAAAAATAAAGGGATTAAGCAGCTGCTAAGGAAAACTCTTTTAACTTCAGACTAATCAGTTTGCTATCATTTTGTACCGTTTCTTGTTTTCAACTTGAACGTCTGATCAGTTTGTGTTTATTCATCGAAATAATAAAATTTGTATAAAATAAGTAAACCAATATTAAATTTTTTATAATTTATAATTAATAATTATATTCAAACTATTTTATAATTATTGATGGTCTTTATAATTATATTATAATTAACTATAAAATTTTAATTATTTTAATTAATTTATATGTTACTATTATGTTATTATGTTGAGGCTAGTTGAGTTAGTGTACTTGAGTACTTTTAATCTCTATTTATCGCTTCTTCAGACTAAGCAATAATCGACCTCAGATCTGCACTCCTCCCCGAGGAGTCTGTAACCATTCTGCATAAATAATTTTGTGGCTCTATCCTTTATGTATTTTTTGATCGGATTAATCTTGACGCCCCCGAGGATGTCATTAGTCCTAATATACCATGGTACTTTGAAAAGACTTCTAAGAGCCTGGCTTTGAGCAATTTCTAGCTGGTGAATAGTAATGTTTGAGGCCTTACTAAACGCTAAACATCCATATAGAAGTAAGGGTCGTATTATTTGGTTAAATAACAGCTGTTTTAAGTAACTTTTTTTACTACCTTATATATACAACATTTATTGATTTAAAGCACTTAGGTAAGTCTTAGGAAAATTGGCAACCATATAGTATCTTTCGTTATTAATTTAAGATTTAAGATGCTATTTTAAAAATCTAAAAACAAAAACAAAAAAAAAGAAAAAATTTGCAATGCTTATCAATAATCTTTACAATAAAAAGCGCAACTAATGCATTTTGTGATTTTGGTACATGAAGTTAATTAAATTTTGCTTCGGAACCGTTCTTCGTTTTCATTGACAAAGTGCAACTAATGCCTTTAAACACATAATAAAAATAAGATGTAAAATATAATTAAATAATCAATGAATTCTCACATATATCACTTTTTCGTTTGATGCACTTTTGTGAAACAAATTCTATTCTTCTGTCTGACTCTAACTCTAACTGTCTGACTCTAAATCATCCTCAATTGTCGAATAAATCTTACGCCTTTTACTAAAAGTTTTCTTGGGGTAAAGTAATGTTAAGCACATAGTAATTTTTTGTCATGCCTAGCTCTAAAAAAAAATTATTCTTCTGTAGAATGTAGAATTGAATTTATGAAGTGCAGATAGGAACTTAATATCATTTTCTCATAAAATTCATAAAAATTTTATATTCAACTGACTCTTTCCCTCAACGAATTCCAAAATGCTAATATGAAATGTAATATAAAAGATAAGTGCCAGATATGATACTTTCACTAAAAATAACAGTAACAAACTGAAACAATAATCCAATCAAAGTTAATTATAAAAAATATATTAAGATTGTTATTCTTGAGATATAAGATATGGTGTATACCCATGTGTTATCCAATTTTATACACACCCAATCCAGTATGTTTCGTAGAAATAAATAAATATTTTTTTCTTCAATTTTGTTTATTTGAAACCAACCAAAACGCCTAATCATGTGTGGCAGATCTTTTGCTCAAGGCGTTTGCTTTGTTTTGACAAAATTTCTTTTTAATTATTTTATGCCTAATAAATTTACATATATTTAATTCGTTACAAGTCAATCAATTTTATTTCAATTAATTTTTTATTTCATTTATTTTATATTATTTTTTAATTTTTTTTTTTTTGCTTTCGTAGCTATTAATAAATCATCTTCCTAAGTAATTAATAAAGCGACCACACACTTAAATTACAGTACCAATGCTAAGCAAAGAAAATAATGAAGAAGAACTTAAAGAAGAAAAAAATTAATATAATATATTTAATTAAAATAATTATAGATTTTGTATTGTTTTTTTAAATTATTTATACTTCAAAGCTAGTTTACTTTCATATTAAAGCTAATTCAAAATGCAATAATTATAGCTTGTAATCTAGTATAGTCTAGTCTATATTTATTTAAATTCAACCATTATAATTTAATATATTATAACAAATAAATATGTATATATATAATGTAATTAACTCTAAAATTATAAGTTAAGTCAAAGATTTCTATTTAATACATATATATATATAGGTATTGTATAATCAATTTAATAATATTAAAATAATAATTTCTTTAAATAATACAATGAATGTGATAAATATTATAATTAAATTAAAAATTGAAATAATAATTAATGATAAATAAGTAACAAATATATACCTTTGCTTGGTGTCAGAATACACATTTCCATCTATAAATTTTACAAATGAGAAATGAGGAGGTATCTTTCAGCCCAACCATAGAGCAGCCTACATACGTACTATAGTTTTCGCTACATAACTAAGATTAATATTCATATTAAATCTATTTACGAACAGAGTAAAAAATCATTTGCAAATTCATACAAACTATGAAGAAATAGAGAAAAAAGTTTAATGACAAAAGATATTAATGGGTGGTAACACAACAACAATTCGACGGAGATACGAATTTTGTTTACCACACCTGTTGAGATCATCGTTTGAAGAAAATAATTATAAAATATAAAAATATACTTTTCATATAACATAATGTATCTGTGAACTCGTTTATGCTTTGCTTGTGATGTATTCAGCGCAGTCATTCTCTAGTAAATTAATTCTTTTAAGTAAGAGTAGCTTCTGTGTTTAATAATTGTAGAATATATAAAAGATTTTATGATTTAATATGAACACAAAGTACTTTAGTTTTTTTTTGGAAGTTCATTTTTTTGCGAATTGAGAGTTCATATGAGATATTTTGTCGGAAGGTTGTTTTCATAAATTTAAGATGTATTGTAATATAACATCAATTATAATTACAAACTATTATATATTTAAGGGTATAAAAAATTAATTAAAACTGATTTATAGTGAAGGTAAAATTGATTTATTTAAACATATTTAAAACAAACTACCGTCAATTATTTGTGTACACTGAATATTTATTTAAGGACATAGAAGTAGAATAAAATAATACATTTTAAAGTAAGCTTAACTAACTAAAATTTATTTAAATAAACTAAGAAAATGTGTATGACACTTTTTGTTAGTTTAAAATCTGAATGAAGTTAAATAAATTATAGTAAATAGGCACCAAATTTTAAACTTGGTGGAAAAGAAAATATGTCTGGCTGTTTTCAAATCTCTTACCTAATAAATTCAAGTCAGTTTTTAGATTAAAGTAATAATACGCATAATTTTTATAGTAGATCCAGAGAATTTGCTACATTTCTTGAGCACAAGGATTGGTCCGTTGTGATATCACAGTTAAGATACCGCTCGTACACCAGACCTGAAGAACCACCTCAAAGGTAGAACTCCCAAACATTCAGAGCAGCTATCTTATTAAAATAAAAATGAACCAGTCTAAAAAGTCTCAATCACCAATTTTAAAATCAACAGCTCTACCTGATCAGTTAGAAAGCGTAAAGATAGGCACTGATACAAGAGGCGGGTTACAATTTCCTCCTTACCTATTGAGCCACAACTCCGTTAAAAACCGTTAGAGGGCACACCAAGACTTATTGAAAATGGAACTGAATTTTAGCAATTCAACAGCTTTTCGTTGAGAAAGCCAACAAATTTTTTCCAATTTGAACGAAGTGAGTTTTCTGATCTAACAAGAATCTTTAGCTACTCAACTTCTCTTTGTCAGATATTAATATACAATTGTGAATTAAGTTATTGCAAGTCTGTTTGACACGAGTTGATAAATATATACGTCATTTATATTTCTATGGTACCGAGAATGTATAGGTTTCAGGAGTTAATTCTATCTGTTAAATGATATGGCTCTCTGATCTCCGTTGAAGGTGACTATTAAGATCTACAACTCTAATAAGATGTCAGTTCTATAACTTTTCTTGGAAACCGCTCTGAATGATATAGAAATCTATTATCGATTAAACATCTACCGCTATTTTTGTGGTTTTCTTTATACTTTTATAGCGTCAAAGCTGAAATTATAGAATATTTATATTGTTTGTATTTTCTTCTAAAGATTTTATATTTCAATTACGGATCATTTTGTAATACCAAAGGTATACGTCAAAACATAAATCATGAACATGTTCATCGTTTTGATAATATATTTTTAGATCAGATCACTTTTTGAAATTTTGTAAATCCCTGATTTAAGTTGAATTCTAAGTTTATCATTGTCAACTTTTTCGTCAAATCAACTTGGTCCTACACTTTCTGATCTGTTTTTGAAGATTTATATAGTCTTGCATTTATATAAAATGCATTATGCATATGTATATGTTAACTGAATCTCTTTCCAATTCCAATTTTTGATTTCAACTTTTTTAAGCGCCATATAAATCCGTAACCCCGATTACAAACTCTTTGGAATATAAGATGTTTTATTTGGGTTTTATTTAATTCCTAATTTCCTTGTTGCTTGCAAAAATAATCTTAAACTATAAACAAAAATATTGAATAACTACATTTAATAACAGTCATTTTTAATAACACATCCTTAATCTATTGACCTATCCATCTATCTACCTATCTATTCTCTTCACAATGATACATTTTCAGAAAATAATAATTACGCTATTTCTTTGCACATAAAGATTCTATAATTTTTGACCAACATATGCCAAAACTTCTTATTATCAACATATTACCTATATCTACAATAGTTTGTCTGAATGAAATTCACGCTCGATTAATGACGTTAATTGCTAATTAGAATCTTATGCAACTGGTGGCGAACCCTTTCAATAACACAACGGGTGAACGTGAAGATACAATAACAGCTGGCAATTGTATTTTCTGTTACTTTTAAGGATTTAGAAACGCTTACTTTTACGATACTTTTACCTTTTATAGAACATACTCTCTACATATCAAAGAGGGTGAATTGTAACACTTTAAATATGTTAGAACATTTAGGAATATTGATGAAGTCTTGTTCATATTTTCACTTTAGTAGAGCTAATAAAATTTGACTGACATTTATGAAAGTAAGAAAGGAATGTAAATGCTGTTCGTGACTCAACAATTTCTTTAGCCTAATAAGGAAATACTCTTTCTGCAATACTTCTTCATAGAGACTGCTTCGAAATTATTAAATTGATGACTTCTGAGTGACCATCTCAGACTCATAATTTGCATTTTATTGCGTGTGTTAAAGTGCAGTTCTCATTTCAAAACAATTAATCTTCGTATATTTTATTTGAACGATATTCTCATAAGTTAATCTAAAAACTTGTTTCACTTTATATTAATACTTTCCTGACCCACCCTAAAATGGACACAAAGGAGCTTATCTATTCTATCTAAGTGGTCATTTCATTAATTTACATAATTTTTTTCGCTTTTCTATTTTCTCAGCAAAAAATAAAAATATAATTCAGATTATTAACAGACGATTGTGTCTTTGTGTTGTAAGGGTGAGTCCACTTTCTTCTTTTATTCTTAACAATGAGAGAATTTACTTATAAATTCATTAAGACACCACAATGTCATGTAAATTATACATAAGAAAACTGGTCACAAGTGCCAAGAAATTTGTCGCTAAATTAAATTTATTAGGTTTCCTTTTATTAAAAAAAAAATTCTTCCTATTCAAATATTAAAGGCTTTCATATATATGCATTCACTCATATAGTATAATATCATTACACTATTATATACTACAGAATATATAGTTTTCTATGGGTCTAAAGTGATATATTGATACAAAATCATTAATACGTCTAACAAATTGAAGGTAATTATTAGTTTGCTATTGATGAAATGATTTAGTTGCGATGTTATTATTTGAAATTCCATGAAATATTTTCAATATTAAATATTTATATATACATGTCAGTTAAATTTTCTATATTCACATTACAGAAAATTACATATTTATACAACACTCAAAGGGTTTTATATATAACCTATATAATAAACAAACAACTGTACCGTTACAACGTGAAAATACATATGTTCATTAAATTTTTGTGGCGTTTGTAGCTCTAAAGATGCGGAGGAGCCTGTGCGCCACCTCATATGTCAGTGCACTTTTATAGGTAGAAGAAGATCAAAAATCTCCGGGCCACCTTTTCTTACCGATTTGACTTAGCTGTCATCCTGCAATATTAGGGACTTAACCAAATTCATAGAACTGTCAGGTGGGTTTACCTTTACCAAATGGATAAATGTCGTATACTAAACTTTTAGTCTATGAAAGAACCAACGCTGTTCATGTGGTACACCACAATGTGCCAATATTTGAGCTCAAGTGGGCTGTTTTGGATACAAAATCGCCACTGTAACCTACCTACCTACCATGGTTATACGCATATAGAAGACATCAGCTACATTTTAAGTAAAAATTTTAATGAAAACTTAATTAAACTTAATATATTTAATTATAAATGTATAAGATTTATACATATATTATTAATAATACAAAGCACCGCATTTATTCAAATTATAAACCACTTACTCAGAAAGTCAATTTTTAGTGTTTTTGTCATTTAATACAGAAAGAAGACATGGAAGATATGGCAGATATGGAAACATTTGTTAGTATAAAACTCTTATTTTTTAACCTAGTCGTATTGAATTCAAATCTTCTTAGTTTAGTGAGTATTAAATGAATTTTTCCTATATATTTGACATATGCAACTCGTACAACAAAACCCTTATACTCATTTAATTCATTTTTCTTCGGATTCATATCAAGCTATACTGACAATGCCCCGGAGAAAACCCACAAATTCAACCACATATTTAAGCGATTGAAAAAAATTATATCGTATTAATTGAATCCTTAAAATCGCTTGCATAAAAACACTACAAAAAATAATCGCTTTAATAAATTTTTTCCCTCAAGTTTTTTGTAAAAAAAATAATTTTTTTCACCAAAAAAAAAAGACTATTAAACTAATCTCTATAAATCGGCTTATTGAGTGTGAAATGTCCTTAGTTCCATAACATCATTATCCCGGTAATAGAAAAAAATATAGTTATTTTTTTCTCAAGCAACTCCTTGGGCATCTAAAAATCTCTTCTGAAAAGTGAATCGTGCCAATTTGGTTTGTTCTGTAAAGTAATTCGTCATTTGTCATGATGTAATCGTCGGAGCGCGCATCCGTTCCAGGGCAATGATCATGTCACACATCAATCACTTTCGAGTTACACGTTACGCGTGCTCAACTCATCTGAACTCAACTCAACTCAACACGGCAATAAAAATACAAAAATAATAAAAATAGAAATAAAAATAATAAACTAAAAATAATTTTGTAACTGAAATAATCATAAAATGCAGTATTGTTAGCGTTGAACAATTAATTTCATGTATCTGCAGACACAAATAAATAGCTCCGCACAAGCAAATTGATGCACAAGTACAGACAGAATAAAACACTGATTAGGACACGGAAGGAAGCGTGCATTATAGAATAGAAAAGGACATCATCGTTTGTAGTTGGAAGTGCAGCTGCCACTTGCAAACTTGATTCAAGTGTGGCGCTTGAGCAGTGAGCATTGTTGTCCCTGATGAATGGGAAAGGTAAAGCGGCGAAGAGGAGGGTTGAATTATAGATAATTGTCCAGCGGCACTTGTACTACGATATTTAAACAATTGTAATTCTAAAGCAAATAAAATTGTTCAAATAGAAACAAAGGACTCATTGTGCATACGATCCTTTGAAATCATTGTTTACATGTGCATTCAATTGTTAGATACATAAACCAAACTCATAAATTTTTCTTTTTAGTATTTGTTTTATGAGCATTGAACATGCATTTGAACACGAAAATTAAACAGGAAACTTTAAGCTAGACATAAAAATATTAAATCCTTTCACGTTAAAAGCTTTAAGCAATGATATAAGCGGGTCATAAATCACAATTAGGTCAAGCACCCCGTAAGTTGATATAATAAAAAAATTATAATCCGAAAGTGAAACTTTATATATGCTTCCAACGGATGGATAGGTTGCAACATGTACATGTGGGCATCCAAAATTAAACAAAAATGTAATTTTGAAAAAATTAAATACAATAGAAGTACAATGGTGTTCCATTTTTTAGTATTTAAAAATACTAAAAAATCCCATAAAGCATTGTATTGCAACATAAGTTTTGAAAAATTTGCAACTACTACGAACCTTTAATATAGCACAAAATACTTTTCAAAGATACGTCTTTGTAACTAATTAAGATTATCTAGCAAGTAAGTCCCTAGCATGTTTAACCTATGTTGCGCATGTGCCAAACGAAGACCAAACAAATGAGAAATACTTCTTCAATTTTCCTGAATACTACAACGAGTTATTGCAAAAAATATTTAATCTTCTGGCATGCTTACCATAACGGAAGTAACCCATCAGCTGCTAAAAGAATAATTTTACTATGAAGCATTCTAGGACCAAATAAGCGAAACTAGTAGAACTTGTGATAACTGGCTTTCTAGAAACCCAGCTGAGACCCATCTTTAGACTATTGAGAACTAAAAGTTCTTATGCTGTATAAGATGAAAGATTTATACAGCATATTTATCTGGGAACTACCTTAAATACCAAAAATGATGTCATTTTGGTGATCCAACGAGGAATCAATCTTGCAAACAGAAGCTACTTTGGATTTAGTAGGTATTAAAAAATAAATAAAATACACTTTACAAATCTTTTATCATGTTTGTCCTACTTCATGGTGCAGAACTGGATTAATATCCAACAGTGATGAGAAAGCAGCAACGAAATGTATGGAACGAAAAATTGTTTATAGTGCCCAACTGCAATAATAACCAACGGTTATGATAAGGCGACAACGAATTATATGGAACGAGGAATTGTTTGAGCAATGCCAAGACACTCTTATGTTTAGTTGATTGTTTTCAGTAGCAAGTCAGTACGTATTCTTCCATTATATTTAGTAACCAATTATTAACCATTTTACTACCACATTCCTTGCAAGAAATCTTAAAATATAAAAAGACATTGTATTTAGATAGTTTATCAGTTTTATCATCCTGGCAAACTATTCCTTGCAAGAAACCTTAAAAGATAACAAGACAAACTAGCCTCTTGAATTTAGATAGTTTAGCAGTTTTATCATTCTGACAAACTATTAAAGAGTACTGCCCTAAAAACTTGTTCTTCTAGAAACTAAGGCGAGGCAGTTATAGAGAAATGGCTTGGTTGTTTCTTCTTCCTCTAAGTTTCCACCACTTCTACAAATGAAAATTATACCGAACGCGCAGTTCTTCTGCATGAGTTCCTTACACCTGTGGTCAGAGAATATTTCAGACAGTGACATATCTAAGCGTATTACAATCTAACGATCTTACTGACTTCAAAATGAACATAAATGCTCCGATTAGAAATGTTACTGATTGAATTTTTGCTAATGGCAAATGCGGTAAAAGATGTTTCTATTATATTTCTATCAAACGACGACAACAAGTTGTGGATCGAACTGGCTAGCATAGGATACTAATCGTATACAAGGACGTTACTTGCCTTCGAAGACGAAGTAAGTAAGTAAAAGTTAACAATGAAACAATGTTTTGAAAGCATACCATAATTGTTTTCAGAACAAGAAAACTACAAAGGGCGGAACACAAAATATTTATATACGCAGTATGTCTCTTATTTATAACCACGCCTTGAAACTAAATAATTTTGAGTTTTTGAACTGGAACTGAGCTTCGTACTAATCACACTTCAAACTAATGAAATCTCAATTATAATATAGTTTATCCTCACCGTATGTGGTACTCAATGATCAAAAGCCATTGTTGTTAAATAGGAGTAAATGCAACACCACCAGTTTACTGCACTTTCACAATAGACTGCGTTCCCATAGACAAAATGTTACACTTTTGTCATATATATTATGGTCCTTTGAAATTTTTGCACAATTGCAACTGCAGTTGCTCTGAAACTGATTTTATCACGCAAGATTAAATTATATAAAATTTATGGTTGATGTAATTATTATGTAATGCATTATCAGTATGAAAATTTGTTATATTTTCTAATGGAAGTTAAATTACGTAGATTATCAAGAGATGTCCTGCAGCGTCAATCATTCATACAACAGCCATTCTAAAACTCAGACATCCCTCTCCTGCACAGTGGCTCGTAGATGTCATTCTTAGTAAAATACAACAAAACGATAACGAGGATAACAATAAGCAGCAATTATGATCAATGACTGAATCATAAAAAAGGACATTTACAAGGACATTCCATGTTATCCTATGCACTTTTACTACTTCATGCAATTTTTGTGCAGCTTCGGTGATTTGATTATTGCAAAATTATGTGAAGCGTATTTTTACTATAAACTCATATGCAAATTTTTACTACAACAATTTGGGGATTGACCCTCTTCTAAGCCTAAAAGGTACTTAAGTGCACTCAATCATTGTTGCAGTAAAGTAAAAAAGTACGAGTATTTCCGTTGCGTTTAGTATTTAAATTGTTGCACCGCAATTATAAATATTTTGCTGCATTTACATTACAATTTATGAAAATTATTATTGGCATGTGTAAGGATGCATTGAGTGTATTGTAGGAATTTTATTATTATTTTTTTTTGATTTATTGTTTTGAAATGTATTGTAGGTATGATAGTAAAAAATGTATAGGAGGGTTGTTTTGAAAATTTACTTAATGATTCCTAAATAAAACCTTATATATTTTGCGAAAAAAAATTATAGATTTTATTACACATTACTGAAAAGTATATACAAAATTTATTTATTTAGACCTTTAAAAATCCTTTATTAACACTTAATTTTTGGTACAAAGTCAATTAAAACGTAGCCAGTATGCATTTAATTATTTGCTATTAGCTAAATCCGGAATTCTGTTGAATCCTGAAGTGAACTGAAAAGGGGTTGGCGATTGTGCACTCGTTACACTTTATTCTTTCGTTTATCACATTAAATATTAAGGTTCATTAAATTTAGTCCACATTTCATTTCGACTGAGTAATCACATAAATCAAACTCAAAACAAAATGTATAAATCATAAAAAACACAATTAGAAGCGTACAGTTGAAAGTGGCGTGTGTCAATTTTTACCAAAATTTTCAAGTATCTCTAACGAAATTACCTACAACATCCAATAACGTTAACCCTTTCATCCTCACCGCATGGAAAAGAAAAATGTTTTTTCCAATTCACTGCAGCTCTAAATATACATTAAAATAAAGGTACACGCAACCTTTGCAAAGGCATATTAATACGTAT
>NC_051847.1:14887917-14932659 GCF_002237135.1 Teleopsis dalmanni | reverse complement strand
CCACAATACAAAAATTGTAATATAATACCTTGATTATAATCTTATTATTATAATAATCTCTTGGATTGCGAAAATGACATCTATTTGATTTCTAACATCATGGCTAATTCGTTTCTAATTAGGGGTTCAGTCTTTGATCTCTCTGAATTCCACCACTTAGATAATGGTGACGGTAGAAAATTTTATTTACAAAACATAAAAGAAACATCTCATTCAATACTACCTAACTCCGACTTATGATTCCCAACTATGGAACTACTAAAAAACAAGAGATATAAAGATCCAGTGTTTAAGCAAAATTATTTGTAGATCTGCACAAGATAACACCAAAAAATTTAAGATCATATGTTAATTCCAAAGGTAGCACAATACCACTACGATGTTTTATGATACAAGTAGTCCTCACAAAGCATGGAAGAGGAAAAGTGTAGCAAAATTACGGCTTTGTGGACGATTTTATAATGAATTTTTGTAAAATTTGTTTTGGCTAACTGTGCTAAATACAAATTATAATGAACGGCACTATGTTGAAATTTGAAGGATCATCTATTCCTATATATAATACTATAGCGATTACATTGAAAGACGTAACGTAACATTATTGACGTACATAATAAGGAGTTACTTAAAGAGGGACTCCTTCTATCGAGAAAAAAGAAATTGTTGCGCATTTGCAAGTAAAGCAACGAAAGCATGTTACTTTTTAATCAAATAATTTATTTGATTAGACATCAGGTATTCAATTTTGCTTCATTTTATGCATTTATTTAATATTACAGTCAGAAACCTTTCAGGGTTTAATAATATTGACTTCTTTGCAGATTTAATTATTTTTCAAATTAGGCAATGTTTCATGAACTAAAATACCAGCTAATAATATGGACTAATGTATGATTTAAGCTATTTAAATAAATCGTTCTAAAGATCTTGATTAACAGTTTTTTTTTGGGCAGAGATTTTTTAGCATCCTGTAGTTATATCTCTTTAACTGTTAAAAATAAATGTAAACAATTTTTTACGTGTTTTTGATCAAAATTCATAAAATTCATAAAAGATATACAGGAAACACCCTGTATATACGGATACTTGAGTTTCCCCTATTCTGACTTTTTTCATGCTTTATGATTTTTCTGTCTACTATATATAAAGATTTATATACTCAACGCTTTTATTTAATCTGATTCATATACGATTACTTGTTAATAAAGACGATTGCGACTCTTCTTCTTTAAATTTGTTGGAAGTACTTGAAAGTACCTAAGTTTCACTGAGAACCATCCTATGCTCACTTTAAAACATATGTACACTGCCTTAGGACGTAATTAGTTTTTAAAAGCGGTAAGCTTTATTTGCGTCATCGATTTTAGGTACATATACTAAAAATATTGGTAGAAAAAACAGAAAAGAAAGCAGTGATCGAAATTGTGCTGCTTCTTTTTAATTGGGTTTGTAGGTTTTTTAAGACGACCCTAGATATCATAATCTGTCATCACTTTTTCTGCAGCATTAGTTGACAGCATATATTTTGCTTTTTAGTATTTATTTAATTGTTGGTTAAAAGTAAATTTTTACTAGATAATTTATACGAAAATAAAATAATACTTTTGTAAAAGCCAAAATAAATTAAATTTATTGTAAAATTACAGACACATGAATTTTTTAATAATGAAAAAATAAAATTTAAAAATCGAAAATGAATTTTTTTAAAATTGCAAACAATGCATCTGCTGCTTTCTTTGATTTTAAAGTGCTCCTTTAGCTGCTAAGTAAGCCAACAATTTGGCCACATGTGGCGGTTGTGCAGGTATATGTGCACCTGTAGGCCTGAAGCCATTCTCATCGGCGACATAATCTACACGATAGAGCAAACCATCATCTCCAGTGTATTCGTAGAAGCCAGTACTACGCAAGCCTTCCTCTTCAGCGTTTATTTTTTCAACTCGACCACTTTCTTCAGCTAAGATACCGTTTTCAGTTTCGTAACTGAAATAAATATTGCTTACTTTTAGGCTCAAAATTTTTAAAAGAAAAGCTTCTAATCAAAGTTTTTTTTAAATAAAATTTAAACAACTTGGCAAAATCTGTTAACATAACTGTTAATCAACTTACAGATAGTGGTAACCGTCTTGATTCACAGTATCTTCTTGACGTATTATTCTCCAACCACCACCACCTGCTCCTGTACCTTTTCCTTGAGATAATTGCAAGTTTTGTGGAGCAGCTGTTAAGCCAGAACCTAAAGCAAGATTTCGTGAAGGTGGGCTTACTGTACTACCAATACGACTACCAATACTGCTTCCAACTCCTGCACCAATTCTTCCACCACCACCACCACCTCCACTACCACCTGCACCAGAACCAATACGATCAATGAATGGTTGATATTTTACATCTTGATGTATATATCTGCCTTCATTTAAACCACGGTTATCAGCACGATATGTACCATCATTATCTGGGCGATATCTTCCATCATCACCGCCACGATATCTGCCATCATTACCTGCCCGATACTGTCCTTGAAATAGATTTAGTGGCCTGACTGTGGTAAAACGATTAAATGGACGATAGCGTCCATCGTTCTGAGCGTTGACGAATACAACCGCAAGGAGTGACAGCAATATAAACTATAAAGTTAAATTTTGTTTTTTATTTTCACTTAATTAATTTATCCGTTTCACATTAATTACCGTTTGGTGCGCCCACATTGCGTACTTGAAATATAACAAAATTATGAAATGAATTTGCAATATTCAGTGCTTTTTATATGGATGCTGTCGATTCACTAGTAGAACGGCAAAAGTCTCGCATATTCGCATATGTCTCCATATGTGAGGGAGATGTTGCGTATGTGCAGATTCTTGGCATATCTGAATCTCTTTGACATTTTTAAAAAAAACTTGAAGACATAAAATTGCATATTTTATGATCTTCTATGCACATAAGATCTTTCTTCTGTACTCTGTTGCGCATCACAACTATATTTGTATAACAGTTAATTAATTTAAATGATTACGGATTTTACTTGTATTTGAGGAGTGCCTAGTTTGATATATTTTCCAGTATTTAATAATTAAATAATTACTTTATGACTCAAACGGATTTATTGACATACTTTTCCAAAACTGTAATCTTCGCACAAGCGAGACGAGTAAAATATTTTTCTTATTGAATTCTGAGCCACGCAATTTTGTTGCTTTAATTATTAAAAACCCAAAAAAAAATTGCATACTTTTCGGGTAATAAATTTTTTAATCAATTTCATGTAGCAAAATATAATACTAAAAATATTTTTAATTAAGTTTTAATACAACACATTTATAAATTTTAGAATACATGTTGAAAAAAGTTAGTAGTTTAATTGCTAACAAATTATTTATCTCAAGTTCAAGTTCTCAAGTTGCGATTTAATGGACTTCGCAAAGACGGCGAAGACATCGGATTCAGATATCTTATAACACAACCTTTATATTAATAGAATAATTTAATCAACTAAAATAAATATTAACGAATTTAATTCTGAAGTTTAATTTTTCAGAAAAATAAATACAATATATTCTACTACACTGGATAGCAAAACTCCACAATGCACAATGTTTATGTTACGAAAGTCACATTTTTAAACTGCAAGATCTTAAAAGTTATTCAGTGGCTTGGTGTCAAAGATCTTTACTGAGGTAACAGTTGCCAAAAAAAAAGATGTGAATTTAGTAGAATAGAAAGATATTCCTTTATTAGAAACACGATAATGAAGCATTCATTGCAATCTTTTCTATGTTATACAATATATTATAAACTTTTTAATGTAATATATAGATTTTATACTTCAGAAAAAGTAGTTTTCTAAGGTTGCTAATGGCATCACATTATATCTTACTGATTAGAAATTTCTTATCGCCGAGAATTACCGCTTAGGTAAATTTTCGTTTCAAATGATACCATAATCAATAAAAGGCTCATGAATTTATCAACAAGATCAAGTACCATTGAAGACTATAAACATATACACATATGCATAATTTATATCAAATTATCTATGCATTAGAATTCCTTGCGTAACAAAACTTCTTCTGATATTTTTAATGATGAAAAACGACTACTCCATACATCAAATCCTGCTGAGGCCTATCAGACAATAGACATTTACTAAATAAATACTTGTCACAAATTAACTGTTAATCTGTTCGTACCATGCTCTTAAATTATTCTCATAATTTGTCCCATGTACGTAAAGTTATATTCACCTTATGTGATTTATATGTTTCATTATGTTTCTTCTTCTTAATAGCAGTTAGACTCAATCTCTCAGTATTTTCGTACACTTCCCACTTTGTGTCTACTTTACTATTTCATCTCAAATTATATAACGAACCATTATGCTATAGATATAAGATAGAGAGGGGCCATCTACGGCCTGTAGTAGTTCAACAAAATAAGTTCGTAATATCTTTTAAGTAATTTTATCAAAGATTCTCATTTCTAAATGTTATTTACTTATTTATAGATTTAATTCATATCAACAAAATAATTAATTTGAATACTATATGCATTTTAATACCTATATTATATATTAATATTATTATAATATATGAAATAATATATTATTTTAACATATAACTATACTAAAATAATAATATGTGTACCCGCATATAAATAAATTTTTATAATGAATTGGAATTATAATTTATTACTGAGTATCTTTTAATGTTCTACTATATATATGTATATAATTGTATGTAAAAACATAAAAGATATATTTTAGTTGTTTTCTAATTAAGCGGACGACATGATTACTTATATGCATATTTCTGCAATTTTATTTATTTGAATTTAATGTATAAACTAAAAGTATTTTGTTTAGGTAAGTACTTTTCTAGTCTTTAAGTATCTTTCTCCACATTCATTAATTTTGTTATTCATTTAATTACCATAACCGAGCTGTTTCTTTGCAAAATTCACATTAATTTTAATTTAATTTTAATAAACCACCAAGTTAAAGTCATAATATTTTATACTTAAAATCAATTAATTACTTGCGTAAATTAATATTAAAAAAATTAATTATTAATAGCTACTGCTGGTGCTAATTCATTCAAACAAAATTTATGTGTTTACGATTATTTCAATTAAAATTTATATAGATTTTGCATTATCAAACCATTTAAAATATTTCTATTTTTATTTTCCGTTAGAAAAATCATTCATCGGAACATATAAGTATCTTAAAAATATTAACTGTGCTCATATTCATATATCATACCGCTACGTATAATCAGTATACTTGTTAGTACATATATATATATATATAGTATGTAAAGTAGACGGAATATATAATGTGAAAAACTCAACCAATGTGATTGACAAAGCATCGTGTTGACCTGATAAAAATCTGTCTGTCTTGTTTCTGTGCTCTATTCTGAAATAATCACTTCCAGTAAGATGTTCTGAGACGATTGAAGCATTAAAAGAAGAATCGCTGAAGGTGTTGAAGACCATCGTTCAATTTAACTGTGAAAATTGTTTGGATTAGAAGAAAATTCAAACGCTAACATAACTTTATCGCACTCAAATACTTACAAATTAAATTTTGGCTGTTTGCTAATTTTTGAATTTTTTTCCAGAAAGATAAGGTTTAGTTAAATTTGAGTGTAAGTCTTGTGCATCAAAGCTTATTTAGACAGAAATAATATTCCGTTATGATATCTTGAATTATACACCATCCAAACACCGGACCTAAGGAACCACCTAAAAGAAGGAGTCACAACTTGACAACTCTATGAGCTTATCTATGCCCCCAATTTTAAACACCGACAGCTTTGCAGGCCAGTTAGGAAAAGAAACCCAATGATTTTGAATGTTCTCTTAGCTAATGATGTGCAGTCACACATGAGTTGAAGAAGTTGACTGAAGTTTGGAGTTGTCTCCAATTTTAAAGAACGACAGCTTTGCAGGCCAATCTGAACTCACACATGAGGTGGAGTATAATTTCTTTCCCATCTTCATTCACAGAGCAATAGCTAATGAATATTCCAGCTAAATTCTGCACTGAATTTAAATGTAAGTACGTGAAAGGTTAAATTAATGAAACTGTTAATAGTTATTTAAACAAGTTTTCACTGTACTTCTACTGCAAATTGTAGGCATTTTGTATGATCATCAATTAGTGGATATCACAACGCGATATTGTTTAAACAAAAAAGCGCTTCAATATTTGCTGTTTAATGTATTTTTCTTGTTGTTTTTATTTTAACAAATATTAGAGCGAATTTCTTAGTTAATTTGTCAATCATTTTACAGAAATAGTTCATTGCCATTAAATGATGTGTAATTTCATTGCATCACTGCGAACTTAAAGTCAATATCATTAACTCTACATAACCAACAAAAATAATCTTACAACTATTTAGGCACAATTTTATTTCAAAAATTTTTTTAAATAGTAAATATTATCTAAAGTTACCATAAAATAAACATTTCATTAGGAAACATTATTGATAATCTAAAATATTCTTAGAGATACAAAATTAATTTTATTTTATAAAAAAATTATTAATAAAAAATATTAATAATAAATATTAATAACAAGAATACAACAATAAAAGAATACAATATTAAAATTAAATATTGAAAAAATAATAAATAAAAATAAATGATTTTGTGTAAAAATTAGGTCTTTCAAGTGTTCAATTTTATGGGTTGCCCCATTAGGCCCAATGCCTCACAAAGGGAAACGGACACTAAGAAACAGAAAATTTTATGTGTTATTTTATATAATTTTTAATCGATACAATTAAAGTATATAAAATAAATTTTCTTTTTAGTGAATTTGATATTCACATACTTATCTTCATAATTCAACTGACATCATAGTTGAAGTTCTAGATTTTCATTAGATACATTTAGTATTATTATTCCAAAAATCTTTTTTTGGAATAACCTTTTTATCTATTAATCTATCTATCCATTTATATGGATACATATAAAAACCGTTGTAAATTGAGATCATAGATGCTTCAATTGTATCCAATGTAAACTTTATCTGGTTGTTAATATATTAAGAAATCGGACTATCTTCTTAAGTTGAATATTTGTAAAAACTGTTAATTTCTACTTTTCAATCACCAATTGCTGAGTACAGATTATACTTCAATATAAAAATTGGTAGTTATAGTTGAATTGCACTATGGTGATTCCACAGAGGATTTTCGGATTCAGGACACAGAATTGTCATTTTATTGTATCATTACATGTTATCTCTATTTGAAAAATTTTTCTTGTATGTACTATTCCATGTTATTCAAAAGAAAAAGCGTCTCTTCATAACGTAATATGTTCAACAATGATATCATTTTGATATTTTAGTAAGAAATCGTACAAGAAAGCCCTACTCCGTGTACGTAGTTTTAGTCAATAATCCGTCTTCTTTTTTTGTTTTTCCTTTCTCGACAAACAGGTAGTTCCTAGTACGTACTAACCCTTGTTATTGACACAAGAAGAACATCTCTTTGTTGATCAAATTAATAATAGTAATTAGTAATAATATTTTATTATTTTTAATTAATTGAATTTTTTTGACTAAACATACAGCTATTTTAAACATCGCCAAATCATCTTCGCCAGATAATCCGAAACTTCAATAGCTGAAGCTTCAATCTAATACTATTTTTGATACAAAAGGAGAACTTTGAAAGTGAGCGCCTCACACAAAATATATTTTAATAATTTTTAAAAATTTTTAACATACAATATTGATCTATCTCTATAGTGATTTTGTTGACTATTGTTTTAAAATTGTAGCACAAACGGGGGCAGTGGCACAAGAGTTTAACTAATCCCCTATACGATAAGGTAGGGTATCTATGGGTATATTGCTCTATAACATTATAATAATTGATTTTTTAATATTCTAAATAAAAACATAATTCATAAGTCTTCACAAGTGCATTTAAATCTTTAGGAAGTACACACGAATCGATTTCCAGATTGCTAAATAACTCTCGTTGTGCTTTATTAAAAACTCATAGATAGATCTCATAGATATTTTATAATCTCCTTAATACTTGTACGTACTATATTAACTTCTTTAACGATTACTATTTTTTCATATATGTCTTATAGTGTGGGAATATAAAGTTATTGAAACAACAAAATTATTTTTTTCATTTTATATTTTATTATACATTTTTTTAAAATTTTTTTGTTGTTTTTATATTGTTAATAATTTTATATATATAAATTTTTATTTCCTAAAAATAATATATTAAAATTATGTAGTTTATAGTTCTATATCACTGAAAAAAAAATTCATAGTGGCAGCATAGGTGTTTATTCGTACTTCGAAAATTTTGTGTGTGTTCTCAGCTCCCTCGCTTTCGATCCCTCTCATATTATTTCTCCATTAACTTTGCATTTTTATGAAAATTAATTCAAGAAGTTTTAACCTCTTTGTCCACCAAATGGACGTGGTTGATCTTGCGGTGGTGGAGCAGTGGCCAAGTAAGCTAAAGCTTTTTGTATTGCTGGTGGAATTGGAGGTGGTGTGGGCAAATGATCACCTTGTGGTTGGAACCCACCATCATCTGATAAATATGTTAAACGTATTGGTATGCCTTCAGGTGAGGTATATGAGAAGAAGCCTTGTGCAAGCTGTAAAATAAATTAAAATTTTTTTTTTTTAATATTAAATTACTCTTTGTCGCTGCTAATTAAAAAGAATAATCGTGAGTCTTCTAGCGAATTATTTATTACTACAAATTTGCAAATGCCATCAAACTTTGAACCTTTAACTGCAAATTCATGGCAATTGTAAAATTTTACTCGGTCGTTTTATCAATTTAAAGCAGTAATCAATCGCTTGGGGTGCACAGAGTTCAGCGTGACTAGCCTAATTGCATTAGCGCTTCTTTTGAAATTTCTTGAACGCTTGTGTTGCTTGTTATTTTTGCTTCCGTCTCGCCAAATGTCATAGGCAGCAGCAATGACGGAATTCTTCACAGCTTCAAATGCCACGCTTGGTGCAATCATGGCACACGCCCACATCTGTTTGGCATTTTTATTGGCAATTGATTTTATTGCTTATGAAGTAAGGCTTAATACTTTTTTTTACGGTTAAATTTATTTTCAGTTTATGTGTCATTTCGATAAATCCGTACCTGTCCTTCTGCATCGGTGCCGGCATTTTTAAGATAGCCTTCCTCTTCAGCTATGATACCATTACCAGTTTCATAAGAGTACTTATAGGATCCATCAAAGTTTACTTCTTGTTCTTGTCTAATAATTGGAATGGGATCATTTGGTCCTTGTGGTCTGGCTGCTACTACGCTTAACATCAGCGCAATTGAAAGTAAATACTAAACAGAAGAAGAAAATATTTAATATTAAGAAAATTGTAATATTTCTATTAATATTAAATATATAAATAAATTGTATAAGTTTGGGTTACGTTATTCAATTTAATTATAAAATCAAAATGTTAGTGTTTTTATTATGAGAGTAAATTTATTTAATGTCCAAAGGATGGGTGCTGCATTTGCTGTAGTTTAAGTAAAATTGCGTAAATGATATCAAATATGTGACAATATATAATCACAGACAGTTTATATATATTTTATGTAAGTTATCTTATATAAAAGTAATATATAACTTTGCTTATATTAGATGCATGTAAGTTGTCCTATGTAAAAGTTCAGTATAACTTTTCTTATATAAAAGTTTTATATCATCATGCTAATCATTCACACCTGAGTCGAAGATCCCGTTTAAACAGTGTATTACGTATGAATTTTTGGAAAAGGTCTTGAACTATATTGTTTATTCAAATTCAATAAAACAAAATAAAACTCACTACATATTGGTTAAACCATTGGAATAGTCTTACAATTGTTACGTTATCTAACGCTATTACTTATTAAAATAATAAATTGCATTACGTAAGCGAATATATGATTCAGGATCAAGAATCAATTTGATGACTTTAACTTCAATGACTTCATTTCTATCTAAACTAAATCTTTCGCTTAAGTCTTTTGACTAACTGATAACAATAAATGTAATGAGTTCAGTTAGTAGCTTAATATAATGTGGTTCTAAAGAATATATTTGTCGAAGCTCTGCCTGCAAAAAGTCTTTCAAATTTTATTTATAATTTCATGAACCTTTTAAAATAGTTGAAATCAATAAAGTTCAATAAATGGGATTTTATTCTAAATCAATAAGCATTTATAATATTGTACATATAACTTAGGAAAAACATAGAACAGACAATTAATTAATACTTTCATCATTTTAACAGATTAGAACTCTTCATGCAATTAATTATGATTATTGGTTCACAGAATAGTTAACCATTTTCCGAAGTACAATTGATTTATAAAAATTAGGTATTAAAAATAAGTAATTTTTATTAATAAATATTATTTATTTAAAAAACCGACGTTTTGTGATTTTTTAATACATAAAATATAATTATTTAATAAAAGTTTGTCTTTAGAAAACTAACTACAAACATATATATACATATAAAGTATGTATATATCTATAATATAATGTAAATATATATAATAGATAACTGCATATTAACAAATATAGCAGAAAACTATTCTTTTATTTTTAATCTTTTATTATTTCTTTAATTTGTATAATATCTTATTAATACTTATTTGATTCTAATTTAATTGTATACAATTATTATATATATAATTCTATAGCATTTTAATCTAATTCGCCCATTAATTAATTTCTAAATTCTTAACATCAATCATAGTTCAGCAGCTAATTACAATATAAAGTGCTTGGAGATAGCACAATTGTGAGTATACACTGCTTAAATGAATTCAGTAATTTTATAGTTCAACACAATTTCTTTCAAACGAGATATATGCCAAACACTATATATTTTTTATATATTTATTTAATTTTATTTTTTTATTTTTTATTTTATTCATTATTATCAGCAATCACATAAAAAAAAATTTTATTAATTAATACTATTTAAAATTGAAATCCTTATGTCCTTTTTTAACGCAAAGTCATTAGTTTGCATATCCTTTTCATAGTTAAAATACACTAGATTTGAGTATATCACATTGGGTATCACTTACTAAGGATTTCATTGTGCAAAAATTTTCACTTATAAATAATCCTTTTTTATGCGAATTTTAAACTGCAAGGATCAACTCAATCACTTGAATAACGAGAAGAACACTGATGAAAATTTTTTCTTAACTGTGCAGTTAAGCGCAACGAGCAGGAATATTTATACCAAAAAAACATGCTAGAAACACAATTTTACTTGAACTTTACATTACATCAGCGAGCAATAAGTAGAGGAAGCAAAAGAAGAAGAAGTCGAACAACAACAACAACGACACCACTCTACCATACAACAACGAAGTAGCATCGACTATGATTTCGTCTGAAAAAAAAGCCATGAAAAAGTGTTTATAACAAGTACAATTACAACAAACATAACCAAAAGCTAAAGAAAAAGAAAAAGCGTACCAAACACAACAACAAATTACAAAGTTATTACCCACAAGTTAGACGGCAGGCAGTAAGTAAACCAAACGAATATTTCGTCTCAGTAAAGTAACGAAACTGTTCAAAAAAAAAACCAACAAAATAAAAACTTCAAATATAAATATGAAGAAACTAAGCCGAGATTCCAACCGCAAGTTCTTAAGCATGCATAAAGCTATTTGTTGCTATGATAAGCATACCAATTAATAACGAATAAAATAATAAAAACATAGATAAAGCAACAAGAAGACTCGCGCTCAGGCACCAATACACATTCAGTTAACAACGAACTATACCGTAAAGTATTGCGTGATTGAGCATTAAGAAAAATTATTTGTGAATGAAAAAGCTCAGTGACGTACTTAAAGTAAGCTTTAGGATATACAACTTGTTGTTGTTATTTTTTAAGCAATTTTAAAATTAGTAGCTGTTGATGTTGATGTTGCTGTTAAGTGAGGTTTTCATTAGTTTTGTATATTTTTAATGTAATAAATTTAAAATAAGTTCTTTTTATTTATACTAACATTAATTTGTCAGTGCGGTGTTATGAAATGTGTAGAAAATTGGAAACTTGGACCATTGCGGGATATTTCAGTTGAGTTTTTCACAATATGAAATTTATTAAATCTTTAAGTGGTAATTATGAAAAGAAGACTTGATCTTTTATTGAACTTTACTTACAAATTCTTGCATTTGATGTGTTAAGTTATGGCATCGGTATTTGGTGCGGTACAGTATGTATTATGGCAATGTCAGTCTACTACATTATTACATACCAGAAGTTTAAACTCAGATGAAAAGAATAATTTTAATCTTTTTAAAGAAAAAATTAAATTAAATGTAAATTTAATCCGGTTATAGGTCCCTTCTTTTGTTAAATAATTTAAAGTTAAATTTTTTTATTATGCTCTATATTTCAACTCTCCTTGAAAGTCATCATCAAGATCAGGATCTAACATAAATTCAAATTACTAAAACTATATCTGCGTCATCCTCTCTCAAGAGAAACGGTAATAAAAAGTGATTGACGTAACATTAAAACCGAACTTGAAGGCAAAGTCGAATTTCATAGAATATAAAACATAGAATATAGACTTTATTTTATAAAATATATATTGTTTGATATAATTTTGATTTTTTGTAAAACTTTTAAATACATACAACTATAACTAAAATTTTCAAAAATATACTAATGTTAGTCGTAATATAAAATAAATTGGTTCCTGAATGTAACCAAAAATTACAATATATAAAATAGATATCTTCCTATTCGGCTTTAATTGGTACAACAGTCCTAGTTGAACTTTGACTATCTTAATTTCTGGTTTCAGACATAGTTACATTCTTCTACAGTGTATTTGTTTTGATGAAATTTTATTGGTTCACTTTGTTTTATTCTTATTAAAGAGTATGTCCTCAAAATTTTCAGGGTATGTCCTCTGAATTTTATTATTAAAACATGTGGTAAGTGCTTACCCTGATGAAGTTAGTGTCCTTATATATAACATCAAATTTTACCCGAAACTCGTAACGGTTTTCGCACAAATTGTGAATTACCTTTACAGGTCATAGAGTTCTTCTAAGTGAATTACAACTGAAAACACTTAAATTTATTTTATTGGTAATTCATATATTAAGTGTTTCGATGGTGTAGTAATGTTGAAATAAAATTACCAGCCAAACAAGATATTCTAAAATACCAACCATAATTCCATACCTGTTTTCTTCTTCATTTTTCATGATGTGACTTTGACCAATCCTTTACCTGACATCGTTTCCAAGAATATAAATTAATATTTTTTCATAATATATGAAATATGTGTTTATTTGCATTTTAATTAAAATTATTATAATTTGTTCTTTATGTATTAAATTAATTCATGCAATTCTAAGCAAGAATCTAATAATTTAATATGTATAATCAGAATAAATTTCAGTTCATAAGTACAGAACAAAAAAAAACAATTTTTAGGTGTTACTTATAAATATTGAAAAAAAAAAATTAAATTAAAAAAAAAAACAACAAAATTGCTGTTTGTTATTTTGTAAATAATTGTATCTACAACTTCTATTTAATTACAAAATATTTATGACTTCAAAACATCTGATAGCTCTGCAAACGAAATAATCATACCTCAGTTTTTTTATTATTTTCTTAGCAGATTCTCTTCTCTTCTGTGTTGCAAATGTCAATCAACTTTGAATGTTGAAATCATTTTGCAATAAAACTGTTTCGCCTACTCTTGGTGTGGAATAACAAATTAACTCGGAATAGTTTCGCTGCTTGGCTGGTTGACATTGCCGATGGCGCGTGAGATATGTGATGAAGTTGGAGATGCTAGTCCATCCCAACCGAACATAAAGTTTACTGTAAAAGCGAAAATAAAACCTATCGAGATACATGCAGATGTTATCTTGTGGTGAATTTCGTCAGTGAAAAGCCGACAAAATGTCTGTTACCTAACGAAGAAACGTATTAAAATTAAAAGCGGCAAATAAACAATAAAATTTGTTTATAATTTTTATTCTGGATATAATTGTCATATATATGTAATTTATGAGAACATTGGCATGCTAAATTAATTTAACTTTTGTTTTTATTGTTCACATGCATTGCGGTAGATTATTGTTAATATTAAGTACGTGTGGTGAATACGAAAATTTCTTTGTATAGTGTGTCTTAGACTGTATTTAAAACGGTTTAAAAAATATATTCAACTAATATTCATATTATTTGATATAGTAAATTAAAATCAATATGTTTGTGAAATTATTTTGTAAGAAATACATAACTTAACCGAAAGATTCTGTACCACAATACATAATATTATGATGTATTATGTACGTCAATATCCAGAGTTCAATGCACGCCTTTAGAATCGTTGGGACAAAAGACTTAAGCAACAAACTGCAATTTCCACGTAAGTGAAATATGTAAGGGAAATTGATAATAATATAATATAATTTTATTTTATATTGCTGTGGGAATAGATAAAACTTATGTAATATTAAATAAATTATTTACTTTGTTAATATTTAGTAGACACATATTATCTATTATTCCCAAAATCTTTTTCAATTAATTTTAAAGGATTAGACTATTTTGGTGTTCAGCAGTAATCTTTGGGTTACTATTCCGATTTCCGAAGGAGATTCATTTGCCAACGAAATGTGTATTTTGAGAGCTTAGAGAAAACCTATTACTTGGAGGGAAAAAGAAAATTTGAAATACGCTGGACTAAATGTATCGAGCTAAAAGGTGATTATGTAGAAAAATAAAATATTTATTTGTCGAAAAAAATTTGTTTTATTCAAAAGGTCACTGACTTATCAAACCGTCCTCGTATTATTATATTATGTGATATCTACACAAATATATATATTGTGTAAACTGATACTTATATACAACGTTGTGCTTACGGTTGGAGTTTTATAACTTTATGTAACATTATACTATAATCTTCATTAAATTATAAGATCCTCAGCTCCTTTAATTGGGCATTTTATATAAATAATATCAAAAATCAGAGCGATTACGTAGGGTATTTATTTGTTGGCTTCGACTTAATCAAAATTTTAATGATCGCTTTTAAATGTTTGATAAATCTGACAACTTTGTTTGCATTTGTCTTGTCTGATATGCTTAAGGGCATCACAAACGCATTAAAATTGAATTTAAAATAAATTTGCATAAAAGGCGTTTAAACTAAAACAAAATACCACAACTCACATGTCTCGTGCCGCTAATCGAGTCAACTATTTATGCAGAAGTGGATTAAGACCCTCAGGGTAGGTCAAGGTTACTTAGCAAACATAGACGTTATCAATATTTTTATTAATATTCCTAAATATTCCTGTAGGAAATAAAATTAATGAACAAATACAAGCGCTCGACTTTCCTTGATAAAGAACTGCTTTAAGTATTAACGATTCTTTCCATATGACGTCAAATTGCCAAAGGCTAATCGATGTCGTAAATTTCAGAGCCGGTTTAGTAATTTTTAAATATCGGCATTTCATGCATATTCTTATGTTAATTCAAAATTGAGACAAATCTTTTTAAATCAATTTTCAAAAATTTCTGGATTCTGACCGGTTTTTAATTTTATACTCCGAAGCATATGTGATTAAAATATATGTTATATTGATAAATTTAAATTAATTAAAATTTTCTAATTTTCAATATAAAAGGCCCATTAACACCGAAAAATGTCATCAGTTAAACTTTGAAGCTTACTGCACAAAAACAAAAAATAAAAATGAAATTCTTCGTAAGTATCTTTATTAGAAAATCATATGCTCTATCAGTTGATTTCTACTAGATTCATATATTTTGAATCTTCTAGGTTGTATTCGCTTGCCTTTTGGCCGTAGCCTTCGCCGGTAATGACGTCAATGTCATCCGTAGTGATGCTGAAGTCAATGTTGATAACTTCAAATATGCTTATGAATTCGACAACAGCATCAAAGCTGAACAACAAGGCAACTTGAAAGGAGAAGATACCTGGGTCGTCAATGGTCAATACTCATATACCTCACCTGAAGGCGAACAAGTTTCCTTGGCTTATACCGCTGATGAAAATGGTTATCATGTTGATGCTGCCAACCCATTGTTGCCCACTCCACCACCAATTCCAGCAGCCATCCTCCGCTCTTTGGAATGGATCGCAGCTCATCCCTCAAAGGAATAAATTGCGGAATAGTTTGACATGTTTTTATGTCATAGTTTAGATGAGCACAATGTACCTTGGTTTAACTTAACTATTATTTTAAATAAAATGATTTTGTTTTATTTAAATTCATATTTTTCTTACTATATTTGTTTTATAAGCTTCCTTTATTATTTTAATTATGTAGAGACTTACTCATTTGTAGGCAATGCTTAAGATAATATCACTTTAGCTTAACAATTATCTAAACTTAAATAGTACAAAAGCAATCTAAGATGATAGATAAATGAAAGCAAATATATAGTATATATAATATAAAATATGTAGCGTTATTTAAACTTTATATAAGCACGGAAGATGTTTAGTCACATTTCCAATGCAGACCTATCACTCAGAACAATTATAATTGGATTCCATTTGCGTATCAGGAAACCAACAAAAACCAAGCAAATTCACTTCTAGGCAAGTTTTAATTTGGAACCTGGTTATAAAAAGACGGTTGAAAAATAAATGTCAGAAGCGTGAAGATGGAGAAGATGAACCTATGTTGGTTACTAGGTAAAAAAGTGTCAGTGAAAACTTACAAATGACTGGACATTTAGTAATTATCCAAATATCTACTGATATTGTTAGGTTATTATCATAGTAGACAAAAGCATAGACAGATGCAGATAAAATTATACACATAGTTATGATGTAGAGATTAGTTAATAGGAATGAATGTGAATAATTATTTTATGGAGTTAGTTAATAGAGTATGTTTTGTTATACTATCATGTAAATTTCCAGTGGTTAGTTGTTTTCCGGGTTTTGACAGTGTTACGGGAGGTACTGCTTTATGCGTGGAGCTGCGGCCGATCTATTTGCATGACTGCGGGAGGATAGGATTCATGCAATGAAGATGTTGGCACACTTAGGTTGTTGATGTGTGAGTTCGCTGTGTTGACTTGAGTTTTTGAATGTAAGTTTTAGTGAACACACTGAAAGCATAGGCTTGCAGCTACAGAAATGATTATGGGCCCATGATGGTGACGAGGTTCCAAGCTCAATTTGTGACTGGAGGTCTGGACACCAAATTAAGATAGATAAAATATAACGATTAACTTCTGATGCAAAAGCGAGATTAAATTCTAAAAAATATAGTTAGATGGTATTGATAAGGATCTCAAAAAGATTAATAAATAGAACCACATTTATATCTTTATATCTAAGGATGTAAAAATTTCTTACAGATTTTTACTTAATTTCTTTTACGACGAATTTTGCTTTAAATACTTCTTTATTCACTAGAAAACAATACCTTATAACTCCACTTTAGTCAATAATTATACTATTGTAAATTTTGATTATAAAATCGATGCAAGTGCAAATAAATCTAGTTTATATATATTTAGTATGAATTAATTAGGCGCTAAATCGACTAAGAATAAAATTATACAATACTTAATTGAATTTATTAACATAGAGTAATATACACTTTACTATATATTAAGTTAATTAAGTATTTTATTTATCAGAAATATGCAGATTAGATATTTAATGCTGATCGTAAATAGATATCATTGTTGTATATCTTTCTTATTATAATTATGTATTTTATATAAAGAAAATAATTTATTTAGTAAAATATATATAATACAATAAAATGCTTACTTTGTGCAATTCATTGGCAATACCCATTGTATAGGTGCCATAATATATAATACGAAGAATATTTGTATTATCGATACCCGTGTTAGGTAAATTTATTTTTAAAAGTCTAAATAATATTAAAAAAATCCAGTTTTTCAATACAATATAATGACACATTAATGACATTTAGAATGTTTTCATCGGTATTCCATATCATATTTACGATGCAGTCATTTCCATAAAAATTTGTGTAGTCTGCATGGAATACATTTCGATTCGTTTTATTGTGCCAAACTTTTTTTATTAATCATGTCTCATACATTAGAAACTAGAATTTGTAGTCTTTAACTAATTTTCAATTGTTAATTTTTATATAAATAGTGCATGATCAAAATCGATTCACTATCAGTTTGCATTTGCTTTCAATAAAAAACAGATAAAATGAAATTCATCGTAAGATCTAAAGTTCTACTCTCTAGTTTTAGAACCAAATTTTAGTTTTCATATTTCCAGATTGTGCTTGCCTGCCTCTGCGCCTTAGCTTTTGCTAATGAGGATGCTAATGTCTTGAAGAATGACGCAGAAGTTAACCCAGATAGCTTCAAATATGCTTATGAATTCGATAACCACATCAAGGCTGTGCAGGAAGGTATCTTGAAGGATAAGGATCTCTGGTTTGTCAGTGGCGAATACGAATACATTTCACCTGAAGGCAAGACTGTTAAGGTTTCCTATGTTGCTGACGATACTGGCTACCATCCAAAAGTATTCGTTTAAACAGTTCGTTGAATTTTTTTAAGAATAGAAACAAAATAAAAAAATATTTGAATGTATTTTGCTTGGTTTTTCTAAAATTCAACTATATTTTGGATATATTTAGAATTGTTTCATTCTGCTTCAATATGGGTCAATAAGTATATTAACTAGAACTTTTCCATTCTAAAGCAATTTTTTCTTTTGTCAATATTACTCAACTTATAAATAACAAGCTATGCTCCATAAGTGTGGATGAACTAAGATTTCTTCATATAAATTTTCGTGTTAATCATATTAATATAACTACAGGAATTCAACTATATAATATATAAAACTATGCAATGATCTAGGATAATAGTTTTAGTCGCGATGGAATTTCTTCTTGTGTTCAAAATCGTATAGTTGGCGATCCATGTTGTTATCATATAGCCGGAGATGAGATTATTATTTTAAAACAAATTTTTATGATTGATAAAAGACTTATATATGTATATATATATATTTTTGTAAGACTTATATATGGAATGTCTGTCACCTTTATAATGGAATGTCTTTATCTTGCCATGCCTAGTCATTTGAATAGGAAGATCATGCATTGTATATTTCTTCTATCTATCACCTACTGCTTTTCAAGTTAAACCATACACTTCCTTTTTGAGAGTTTTGTTATAACTAATCCGGTCATGAATATATCCAGTTATTAAACCAACCTGTGCGATTGGTACGCTTTAGATTAGTTTTTAAAAATCTGTGTGCTGTCCGCCAACCGGTGTACCTCGTTGACTTTCATAGTGAAAAGTCTTAGTCTTGTTAGGCCTGGGCATTGGCAGAGAAAGCGTTGAATTTAAGTAGTTATTTAACAGCATTATTCGAAAATATTTAAAATAACAAGTTCTTGATATCCATATCAACAGTTATGTTCAATATTCCAAGTCCTAATAACTGTGAATTTTTTTTGTAGTAGATTAAGATAGTATTTAGAGGCATGTTAATGGAGCCAATTAAAAGCTTCAGTATTAGAGTAGTTATTCAAAGACAGATTTCACCAAATATAGCAAATGGGTGCATAACCATCCAGTATATGATTCACAGAAGGTACGTGTTAACTACCAAACTGAGAGTAAAGCTTCCAAGGATGTATAATTAATCTTCCTAATACAAACGATATCTTTGTACATCAATTTAACATATTTCTTCTTTTAACAGACGTCCGTCTTATATTCAACCTCAGTACTCTTACTCGAAATAATGGAGAATTTAATATATATGTTCTTCCGAGAGTATAATATCTGGATGCAATAAGGCTTGAATAAAAGATATTTAAGAGAAGTGTAAACTTCTCTTAGTGTAAAGTGAAAAACTAGATTTGAATTTTGGCTTTGGAAGCCAAATCTTCTTCTTCTTATTTGGCACTACAGTCCAGTTTAAACCTTGGCCTCCCTGACGATGTGCCTCCATCGGTCCCTATCTTCTGCTGTCTTGGAATATCGTGGTAAAAAAAAACTGTGGTCCGGCTAGGGTGCTTTATGCGGCATTATTTTGACTATATATTGTCAATACCATAGTATCACAAAAGATTTCTATGAACCTAAACTAAAAAAATTTTGGAAAACTCTCTGATTTCAATTCAAAAAAAAACTTTTTTAATTTGATTAAAAATTTTAAGGGTCAAGTTTATATGAACGAAACCAAATAAATATCTATTTTCAACAATTGACAGAGTCAGAATTCATTTTTGACTTACTGTTTCTTAATAACATTTATTCACAATAATCCATAGAATCGTATTTAACTATACGCTTTAAAAAAAATCGACCCAAATAAATTTATGTCTCATTTTTTATTTAAGAAGACAATAGTTTTTATTTTTTTTAATTAATTAGTTATTTTACACAGGTGTATTATATTTAAAATTGGAATCATGATAAAAAACTTGCATAACTCCTATCCTATATCTTTTCTACTGAACTCAGTGATAATCAATTTCCCATAAATTCGATTTCAAAAATATCATAACTCAAAACCAGGAAGTTCAATTTATTATGAAATTAAAAACCAATATTTTTCGTTTTATAGCCAAATATATATATAAAAAACCAAAATGAATTTGAAGCTTTTGGAGAACTGACAACTTTTTATACAAAATCATTATTTATCCCGTATAATGTGGTGTGCGGCTGGTATACACATGTCCACATACCATATACACAATTCAGACTTAAGTGAATTGTTATACAAAAAGATACTATATTGTCTGCTTCTATGTGATAATTACCAGTTTACCAGTTTTTACTTCTGTCAGACGTTTTACTTAAATTTTGACGACGATTAAATAAATTAAAATCAATTAAAAATTCAAATAGTCAAACTGGTAAAAGCAACTCAGGCAAAAAGATACTACCAGTGCAGTTCTTCATAGATTTTTTTTCAGCGAAAATCAGTAAATTTTTGTATCTCATATTTTAAATTTTAATAAAATTCAAACTGAAGAGAACCCCAATTTCGAGCAATGAAGAATGCTTGCCACTCCTGCATTCAGTATAACCTAATATCAATAGACCATTCGGTGGGTAGCTAACAGCTGAGATATTTGTTTATGATCGTTTAACAAATTTTAAACAAATAAAAAAGTATCATAAATCAGTTAAATAAATATTCTTTGCTTTTTAAATAATTAAAATTGCCAAAATAAAAAACAAACCGAAAAATTAAAAAAAATTTGCATAAACATGGTGGCTTGCAAGAGGCTTTATTTGTTTTTTTTTTTTTTGTTTTGGATTTTAATGTCTTTAATGCGTTGACACAATTTTTTAAAAATATATTTTATTTTTGTAAAAACAAGTATTTAATAATATAAACACTTTTATATAAATAGAAATTCTAACGAAAGTGAAATCAGTTATTTGTGACCAACTGCAGTCAAGTCAAGTTAACTTCAAACAAAATGAAATTCGTGGTAATTTCTTATTTTGAAGTCCTCCCATCCCTACGAGATTGTGGCTAATGCATAATTTTTCTTCCTTAGATTCTCTTCGCCTGCTTGTTTGCTTTGGCTTTTGCCAATGAAGAAGCCAATGTCTTAAAGAATGATGCCGAGGTCAATCCAGACAGCTTCAAATATGCTTATGAATTCGATAACCACATCAAGGCTGTGCAGGAAGGTATCTTGAAGGATAAGGATCTCTGGTTTGTCAGTGGCGAATACGAATACATTTCCCCTGAAGGCAAGACTGTTAAGGTTTCCTATGTTGCTGACGATACTGGCTACCATCCAAAAGTTTTCGTTTAAGGCTGTTTTAAATTTTTTATATTTGAATAAATTGAATTAACGTGAAAGGCGACAATATTTTTAATTAATATAAAAAAACAAGGCATTTGCTTCTCTATTGAATTTTTGACAGCAGAACTCTTGAGTTTTACTTCCTTAGAAATTAAATTGTTTACATTGTTCTATGTTTAACAAGAAAAACACCTTCGATTTATCACCTACTGGCCTTATTGCTGGTAGCTACCTTAGTAATAGCTACCTTGCTGTTTTTTTTGTAGGAGGAATATAAATGCTTGCTTTACTGAAAATGTATTCAATATACTTCTATTTCCATTTTGTGATTTCACATTCCTACCTACACTTATATAGCTCGATTATCGTTTTTTTTATATAATATTTTGCTCCGCATCTTTTTCTCTTGCATGCCTCCAATAAAGTTTGTAGAATCGTCTATTCATATTTGAAAGAAAACATGTCAAAGACAAGCAAATGCAGATTTCATATATCAGTTCAACCTTATTTTGTTAAATCATTATCTCCCTATTTAAAGTATATGATTTGTTTGGTGGTGCATCACTATTTTTCCTCCAAGAAACCTGTTTAGAATCTAATCCAGTTCAAGTGAATACGAGTATAAACGATTGATTCTACTTCTAACGGAACGAAGTATTTATCAGTATATGTGAATTGACAGTACACTTCATCATACCTTCTGCTCAAAAAGTACTCGGATTTCGTAAATAAAACACACTAATTTAAATTTTATTCCAAATTTATTTTATCTCCTTCAAAATATGCTCCTTCTGAAGCGTTACACATATGCCAACGCTTAACCCAATCTTCCATACACTTTTCGTAGGCCCATGAAAGTATGGCTTTTAGTTCCTTCAGCGAATTCTCTTTTACCAATTCAATCGACTCAAAACCCTTACCACGAAGGGGCAATTTGAGTTTCGGGAACAGGAAAAAGTCGCACGGCGCCTGATCTGGCGAATATGGTGCCTGAGCGATGACAGTGGTGCCTATTTATTGATTATGGAGGAATCCGTGATTTGTATGTCAGTGTTAAATTCTGTTTAAGGGTGCAGTTCGAAATTGCGATAATAAGTTCCTGTTAGTTTCATCAAAATGTATAGAAATGATAATATCCATTCTTTATATTATCATATTACTGTAAAACAAAAACCAGGAACTGAATCCCTAAAAGAAACCAAAAAAACCATAATCTTTGCTGCCTCGTCAGCTCTAATTGTCAATACAAATCATTTTTTTCAATACAAAAAGTCTTCTAAAATTTAATTATCTCTATAATATCATCTTAATTAATATTATATTAATCGTTGTATAAATTTTTATTATGTATTAGACAATCTGTATTTATTCCTATTTATTCTATCAAAATTTAAATATAGAAATTCTTATTAAAGCCAAATCGCAAGTCGGTCTTTCAAAACACAAGATAATATTCATTAACTGCTCAAGTGTCTTAAGTTGTTGATTTTGCATATGTGTTTGTTGATAAAAACCATATTGGGAAGTCGTAGCCGGGATTATGCTTAGAAAGAAGTGTATCATACTAGAAAATAGTTTTTTGGTGGTGTTTATATCGTGTATTTTCTATAGACTATATTTTCTTAAGGGACGGCGAATCTCATCCATTTGCTCTTTCTAGATACACCACTAATTTTAGGCAAGACGAAGCGAAGAGGAGTCGGTCTTTATTTCTTCTTTTATTTTATTCTTCTATTATAGTACCGCAAGGAAGCCTGTTCTTCAAACAAGTTTCTCCTAAGTAGTTAATTAGAGAGTTCGCAACAAGAAACCATACGAATCCCAAATAAAGACATCTCATGCCAGATATTTTAAGGTTTCTCATATGAAGACCGTATACGCTAATTAAATGAAAATATAATTATGCTTCTCCTAAAAGTTGAGAACAGATTAAGCACTATTTTATATTAACCTTTAATCAATAACAGAACTAAATTACTTTCCTCTTCCATCGATAAAAATTCAATTACTCCAATGGACTAAGATTTAATTGGAATACTTTCCAAAAAAAAATGTAGTAGTTTCTAGTGGATATTTTAAATAAGCGAAGATAAGCGCCGTCAGAAATAAACAACTTCATTATATCAATTTTATCCTAATGACTTAGAACATATTTATTTACAACAATTCTTTACCTACACTTTCCAACCCATTCAAATACTTAAAACTAAATATTTATTCCTTTGATGGATGAGCTGCAATCCATTCCAAAGAGCGGAGGATGGCTGCTGGAATTGGTGGTGGAGTGGGCAACAATGGGTTGGCAGCATCAACATGATAACCATTTTCATCAGCGGTATAAGCCAAGGAAACTTGTTCGCCTTCAGGTGAGGTGTATGAGTATTGACCATTGACGACCCAGGTATCTTCTGCTTTCAAGTTGCCTTGTTGTTCAGCTTTGATGCTGTTGTCGAATTCATAAGCATATTTGAAGCTGTCTACATTGACTTCAGCATCGCTGCGGATGACATTGACGTCATTACCGGCGAAGGCTACGGCCAAAAGGCAAGCGAATACAACCTGAAAAAAAGAAATGAATAGATTAGATTTCACTTTAATCCGAATAGGTGCGATGTTTTTTTTTTGTATTGTAATCCTTGATATCAATTTGTATAATTGGGAAACTTACGAAGAATTTCATGTTGATTTTAATTGAGTTGTTTTGTTGATTTGTAGTGATCTACTGATGCTATCTTCCGATAGTCGAATGCCTTTTATACAAAAGTGTTAATTTTTTTTTGTTTTTGATTTCTGCGTAATTTGTATATTTCTTTGTTTTTTTTTTTCTTTTTTTGATTTTATTCAAATTTATTATTTATGTGGGATATAAAAAATTCAGCAGCGGTCAATACGAATTTACGGCAAATTCTTGTTTTTTCTTGTTTCTTCGGTGGTTTTTTGGGCAGACTTTGTTTTGTTTGAAATGCTCTTGGGGCCAATGTTTTTGTAAGTCATCATGCGTTGCTTTGTTTTCCTAATTATGAAATAATTTATTGATTTTGAATATGTAATAAAATAATTGAAAAAAAAATTATGAAAACATTTTCTGATGAATGAATTTTTGCACCTTGGAGTAAAGAAAGAGGAGTGCATTAAAAAAAGATAGATTATATGAAAAAGTTGTTGAGCCAAAAAAATTGGATTTGAATGAAAACAAGTTGCCAACATAAATGAAAAAATTTCATTGTATGTTAGAAATAGAATTACATTCCATTTATCACCTCAAAGAAGTTGCTCCAAATCGTTTAACGTCATAAAAGGAAAACCGCAAAAGGAATTAAAGGTCATACTTGTATATATCTATCTACCCACAACGTAAGGAGGATCTGCTAAAAGATAAACCCATGTCAAGCACCAAAAATAAAAAATATATTGTCCAAAAATCTTCTACTGGTTGGAACATCTGTATGGATAAGTTATTTTTGGTTCTAGTGTGAAAAACTGGCTATTAAGAATTTCTTTCTTTTCTTTTCTTTCTTCATGTGGTTTTTAGATAAATTCGGTTCAATTCAAAAATGTGATCGATAAAAGTAATCATCTTTCATCATAATATAACCCACGTATACGATATTAATAGAATAGGGTCACATTTTCCTCTTTTAATATGAATAAAAACTTTTACAAGCATATTAGTGGGTCATAAAGTTCAATTTTTAATTTAAAAATCCGTATGACATTGTTTAGAACATTTCTCATATAATTATACTAGTTTTTAGTGAAACAATTCCAACTTTCAACATTTCGTCTCACTACTTGTAGTGTTTACCTAAACCTCCCAGCTTTTTATTTTTTAAAAACCGTTTCTTTAAGATTTTGGGAAACTTGAATATGTAACTGATTTACAGCATTCCTTTTTTTGATTTCCTCAAAAGTTAGTTTTCAACTATTAATAAATTAATAAAATTTTAATTTTTAGAAGTATTTAGCTTTAATATATATATAACCTGAAATGTGAATAAGCTATTTAGTTTCTTATTAACGATATTAATACTGCCATGCTGATCAAAAAACCACGACGTAATTGGAAAGACCGACTTAAACACGCTACGGACCTAAAGTAAAGGCCTCAGTCCCTTGACTCGGTTTCATGATGGTAAACCCAAGTCTCATTCCTAGTTCATGACAATGCTTCATTACAATCTTTAATTCTTTAAAAAGTACTCCAGATGTTGGTGACAGACTCATATTGTATCATTGTTAGCGAATGCGGTACCCATTGTTCCTTAAGTTTTTGAAAACCCAAAAACTGTTTATAAAAATATATAATATGATAATTAAAATTATTTAAAAAATATTTGTCAGTAATTAAATACTTAGATATTTTACTAAAAGTTTTTCATTTTTGATTTTATCGTCATATTTTATTTATGACCGCAGACATTATTTTATCTAATAGAAGCGATTATATTTGAGAGAGGTTTCGAACAGTACTGAATTGCAACAACAAAATTTTTTATTTATTTTTAATTAATTGAAATTTTGGCTGACCATACAGTTTTTTCGAGTATTGCCAAAAGCATGGGATATTATGAGAAAAGTTTATAGAGGGCTTTAAAAACACTTTGAGGTTAATTAATCATTATCAATTTAAAGGACACCTCAATTTTTTTATTTAAAATATTCCACGATTCTCAAATATCAACATCAAAACTCTGTGCGGCAAATACATCCAATTTTATTTTGTTTGTGATATTTTTATATTTATTATTAGCTAAAATAGTTTTTGTTATAAAATTTTGCTTTCTTCATTGCAAATTTATTTAATAATTTTTACTATTTTGGGCGTTGCACGTGATATTTCGGTTTTTTTGATTTTGAAGTCTCACATTTTTGCGGCAGGTTCCATCAACAAAATAACGCCCAAAAATAATAAAAGCAAATTTTTATTTCATTTGAAGTATTTTTTTAAATAAATTTCAATTTAATACATTTTGCCCAAATTTCGTTAACTCTGCTTTAATAGATGTTTGATATTTGATGGAAATTCGTTATATAATCTCGTGATCAATCAAATTTTATTGTATTTCCTGTCGTTCAATGTTGGCATAAAAATATTTTATATTATAATAGCAATACATTATCGTTTTGTTTTTAAAATCAATTTTAATAAAATTCCTAATTATAAATTAAAATTTTTTTAAGTATGTATTCTGCTGGAAAGAACAAATTTTAGCGCACATTAAGCTGAAAACTCAAGACTAAATTTGTATCTGATTATCGCGTGAATATTTGATAAGATATGTTTATTTCCTGACAGACTCGTTTTTCTAGTCCAAAGCATCATCAATGTTTTTATATTATCTTATTTTATTTTATTTAAAACAAATTAACAAAGATATTGTCACACTTTTGAAGGAAAGCGAAATTTTTGGAAGATTAAAGAAGGCGCTACCTTTTACGTTCCTCAATAAAAGTATAGATTTGTATTTATTATAATTATATAAAGTGTCTACTTCATTAAAATAATAATATTATAATAAAAAATTTTATAATTAATTAAAATTTTATTAAAATATTTTTTAAAATTTAATTTAATAATATTAAACTACGTAATAACATAGGTAACTCTTTTATTCGTTGTGTATTAATTTATTTGCATTAATTGTACTATTCAATTTTAATACAATTTTATTAATATTATTACTTAACTATTATAATAAGTATTTTTGATCATTTATTAATATGGTTTAAAAATTTAAAAAAATTTTTTTTTTTTGTGTATTTTGACAGTCTTCAAATTAGACAGCACATAATTCTGGAGACTTGCAATCAAAAAATGTGTACATACACAATAGAACCAATAGATGTTTCTAATGAAACAATATCTAAAACAACTTTGTGGTTAGGTCCTTTTCTTTATCAAAATTTAAATGTTTGAACTTAAAAAGTTCTTCAGTGTTATTTCCTTTTTTATTCGAGGATAGATTTATTGTCAATTTTATATATAAAAGTTTCTCATTCAATATGCAAGATGAAAGAAACTTTGTAATAGAATTAAATTTAGCGTTTTCTAATGTTTTAAGCATGTACTTACTTAAATATCAACTGTATTAAAATGTCGCGCCTCACTGATGAGCATCAAACATCGCAAGGGCATAGCAATATCGAAGGGAATGAACTAGCAGATGAGATGGCCAGAAGAGGTTCTGCAATGCATATAAAAGAGGCCGACCTCACAATACACACAGCAATGTGTGAGCTGTTTAGGATAATAGAGGAAATCACCAACACGGTGACAGACAACTTATGAACTAACCGCGAAGACTGTGAGGTCGCTAGAACCTTATAGCCGAGGTTGGATAAAAATAAGACGAAAAGCCTTTTAGGCTCCAGCAAACCTGCAGTTCGTGTGCTTACTGGAGTACTAACGGTGCACTGTGCCATTGCACCTATGCTCCAACGGTGGCGAGTTCCAACAAGCGGTTTATGCAGGAGTTGCCAAGATGAAGATGAAGTAGAATCTATCAACCACTTCCTCTGTCTCTGTCCAGGACTTCAGACAGGCGACTTCAATGTCTCGGTGATCGCTTTTTCACTGGCTTGGATGAGGTAACGAAAGTAAACTTATCGGATCTCCTCAACTTCATCTGGAAAACCAAATGGCTTAACAAGGACTATAAAGGTTAGCAACTCGCCTCTCCCGGCAAAACTTTTTGAGGGCATCACAATGGGCAATATATGCCTCCGAGTGGAAGTGCTGACAATTGGCAGCACGCGCCTTCCGAACCTAACCTACTCAAATATCAACACTTCTACATAGAGAGATCTAATATATTGCTTATTATAATGCCCCCCAAAATTACTTAAGACAGGCTAATAAGAAGGTCCGTTATTTCTATTGCAGATACTTGTGGTAATCTTATTAAATAATTTCCTGTCGAAGTTAGGGAATTTCAATTAGTCGAGATTCGGTATACCAGCGAGAGAAAAAAAAACGATCGCGTTTTTAATGGCTCTAAATAAAGACATTGAAAGCGATTATTTGGTTCTAATTCTACTTAGTCATAACTCCTCCACAGTCCGCATGTTGTGCCCACCACAATTTAAGTTGTGACAAAATAGCTTGGAGATTTATTCGCATTCTACTTAGTACAATCCAAAGTATTGAAAATCAAAAGAACTTTCGTTCTTCTTTTGTCTAATTTAACACATAGAATTATAGCAAATTAAGTTTTTGCAATTAGTCCATAAATTTTTTATCACCAAAACATTCACGTATGTTTTCAATTCCTCTATATTTCCATATCAGTGTTTGTACGGAGGTTATGTCTCATTTATTTTTGTTACAGAGTATCTTTTGAATATTTCATAGGCTATCTCATGTTTCGCAATATTCTTATATAAAATAGGGATATCTATTAAATGTATTAGATATTTTTTTCTTCTATTTCTGAAAAATGTTTTTGAAAAAAAAACAAGTTTCGAGATAATTATTAACAAGAATTTTATACTGTGAGAATTTAATATGCCGTCATGAAAGTGTAGAGTATCACACTTATTATCGTATCTTATTGCAATTTTATGTTTTTTATTGAGTCGCTAATTAAATTTTAAGCTCTTTTTTTATATATAATCACTTGTATTATGTCAGTTGCAAATTGATTTAAAGATTATTCAGCCAAAACTATATTGTCTACTAAAAATTCAAATATTCGAGCTACGCCATTTAGACAGATAATAAAAATGATTTTATTGATTTAAAACTTTGCTGAAAACAAATTAATTGAATTTAAAAATAAGAAAAATATTTCAATATATCAAATTTTATCAGATAAACAAATATATTGACGAAATAAACTTTGTAATAAATTAATTTTCATTGAATGATAAAATGCTGACTTCAGTTTAAGTTGAATGATCATTAATAACTTCAAATTATGTTTTACACATTGTTAAGATATTTTGTTAGTTTATTTAATTATTTGTAAATTATAGAATTATAGAGTTTTGGCGGAAAGAAAGTACGGTAATAGTCCCAGTAGTTTGAATATTCATCCTACTGTTATAATAGAAGCTGTTGCACTTTAGGTATGTAAGTCTTTTACTAAATGCACATAATGTATTCACATTCTTATCATCTTCAACTTACTAAAACATAATTTATATGAAGGTTTTTTTTGCTATTTTCCGAAAATAACTATTATTTAGGTATAGTATACCTAAAGTTCTATAATGTAATTACTTTCAATTCAATTAATAAGCATTCAATGACATCATTTGCTAAAGTACTTAAGCCATGCTAGTCATATTTAATATTTAGTAAACACTTTCACTTTTACACTTTCATGCAAACAGTCAATTCTCAACATGACTCAAATATAACTGTATATTAAAATGAAAAAGTCTCTGTAAGAAATGAAATAAATAAAAATATGAAGGCTGATAGTAAATTCTAAACATCATAAACTATATAGCTTAGATAAATATATTCTCATTACATAGTGGCATTAAATGCGTATAACTGTGGCAGTCCTAAATCTCTCGGTTACTAAATTCACTTCATTGTTCCAATTGATTTTATAATTAATTTAATTAATTTATTCATTATTATTAATATAGCCAATCTGCCCTTTAAGACATTTCTTTTTTACTGGAAAATTTACGAATGCACAGCTTATTTAATAAAATAAGCTGTACAGCTTATTTAATAAAACTATCTGCCTGTTACTGAAACCAGATAGTTCATCAGAAATAAATAACAAAGTAAATGATAGGCCCATGTACCACAAGCTGAAAATCTAAGCACACATCAGATTTTTTTCAGTTGATTTAATATAATTAATTAGATCTTAATGTCACAAAATGAATTAAGAGTTATTTAATGATAATATAAATCTTATACTCATATCATAGTAAATGTAAAACTTTTCTTTCTTAAAAATAAAAAGCTTTCTTTGTTAATGTTATAAACATAAGAAACACTAATTAAAATTTAAATTATTCATAATATAAAAAATATGACATTAAACTTTATTTTCAAAAGAGACTGAACAACTGCCAGTTTAATGAAATGACAGCTGTCAAGTACATGGTGAGTCTATTTGTCATGAGCCCACAACTTAATCTTTTACGACTAATAACTTAATAGAGTCATTAATCTGTTTATTCATGTGATGAAGTTGCCTTCGCTGCATTTGTGGAATTACAAACTTGGTCAGTATTGACACATTTTCTCAGAAGTATACACACATATACGTACTATACTCCTTCACAGATACTTTAACATAACATACATAGATACTTAAATGAATAGATGAAATAATTGGTTACCATTAATGAAGCTGGCAAGTGGTCTTTGCTTTGATGCCGTTGCCAAGTGATCAATTTTCATTTAGCAGATGTTAAATCTTGCACTTGTTCAATCGATGATGAGTATTTCCTCCGCTCGGACCACCAGTTTTATGCAGTTGTGCCACTAAATCGGCTGGGCTGCATTTTTTGCATGCACATATTGATTTGTAATTTTTGTGCCGTTTTGACATGTGTATTTGGGTAATAATTATTATTTGTAAGATATTGCTGATCTCTGCATCTGAGCTGGCAACTGCAAACCTAGCAAAAGTCATAATGGATCAAACCTCCACCAAAATCGTGCGCTGCATTGTATGATCATTTGGCCCGTAAAGAGCACTTGATTACCTTTAGACATTAAAAAAGTGCTATGGAAATAAATAAATAAATGTATTTAGAAGAAAAAAAAGATATTTATAAAATCTAATAAAAAAAAACTCAATTCACATTAAATTTTTTTTAAATTGAATTTCTTTGCAAAACTTCAGAGTGTCAGGCAAAAGCTGAGATCCGCGATGCTGCAGTTATTGCTTCTATTTTACAATGAATTCCAGTGAATTTTTAGTCCGTTTGAAGTCAGTTTGAAGCCAATCTGCAGTTGTTAGTCAGTAGCTTTAAATTTTAAATTGCGTTAAACCGTCGATTCGTTTTTCTTTTTTTTGTCGTAGCGATTCATCAATTTCAACCCAGACAAACTCGACTGACAGGGGCAGATACTGCGCTTGCGCGTGGTATTTTACTATGAATTTTATTTGAATTTTATTTTTATATGCATTTTATATTTTATTTTAATTTTTGTTTATTTATTTAAGTTTTTGAATTATTATTTTTTGATTTCAGCATCTGATTTAGGTAAAATTTATTTATTATATTTAATAATAAATCTTTTTGATGTTATGACAAAAACGTTTTTATTAATGTTAATGTTTTAAAATGTTTTACTAAATGTCTTAAATTTTTATTTTAATTTTACACTAGGATCTATTCAGATTAGTATAAAAAAAAATTAAAATAAATTACATATTATATATATTCTTTAAGTGAAGACAACAATATCTCTTCAATAGCTTTTAATACTTATAGTCAAGGTCTTTTTTATCCACATAAAGTCCTACGCTGATTCTTTATATAGAAAAAAACGTTAGTCGGTGATTAACTTTCAATATTTACCGTAACATGATTAAAGACAATCCAACTAGAAAAAAATATACCCTTAATACCTTAACAATGGTTTATCCACATAGCTAAGTCTTTCTGCTAAAATGGGTTCCAAAATTATGATAGTTCAATTTAAAATTTTTTTAAAAAATTTTTGTGATATTTTCTTGTTCATTCCTCAGATAACAATATCTTATTATTTTAGCAACATTTTTTGCAATTAAATTTCACGTCTATCATGCAACTTCTTTCTGAAGTTGTACTTAAAAGTTAGCTAAGTACGGCTATTTTTAACAAAAACGCCGATATTTCCTTGAGGATATGAGTAATAATAAAAAAATAATGTCGCATACACTGTATACCAAACATTTCAAAAAATTTAAATAAACTCTTTAGGCTTATGATGACATAAAGAATCCTAATAAAGAAACCTCTACAAATCAATCTTTAAAGCACACATAGAAATCAATCTATAATAAAATAGTACTAAGTTGTTATCATGGTACATCTATGAGGACTCCTATATAAAAAAATATTCTTATTTATTGCTAAGTCAGTACGGTTATTATGATGTAGACCACAAATATTATGCATTATTCCTCATATTTTCTTTAAGATAATGAAATTAGTAACTTTTATCTATATAATAACAGTATTATTCTTTAAGTTCGATCAGGTCAAAATTCACATATACCAATTCTACCTCAACATCTCTCATGCCTTCATATATTAAATAATTATTAATAATATCTTTAAAACCTGTATGAGTTGTAGTAACCTTATATTCTAATTATAAATTATTTATATTTGATAAAATCAGATAAATATCAATTGTGAGCAAAAATATCTCAAAGACTTACTTTTCTACAAAATAACCTTCAACTACTTCCAATCGAAATCTGATTTAATTCCTATTAATAAATTACATTTTTAAATATTAAATAACTGCTTTTAATTAGCTAATGAGAACATTTATATATGTATTATGTCAAATAAATTAAATCAAATCATTTAATGAAATTTAACAGAAGCGTCGATATCATGTGAATTATAACAAAACTGGTAGCGATTTTAATAGAGAGATTTGATATGTAAATTTTTTAAAACAAATTTTCAGATCATAAAAACAGAGTCTATAAAATTAAATGGCTTAACTAATGAAAAAAAGTAATAAAATTTGATCATAAAAATATATAAAGCATAAACGTAATTTTGTTATAGAATTTATCTTAAAATTGGAATCAAATTAAGAGAACTGTTATTATTAATACCAACAGGATAACCTAACTTTTATGAAAATAAAAACTTCATTCATTCTATTTAATAGCCTATGCCACACTTGAGTAAAATTGTCAATTAAAATTAGTTTTTATAACAGTTTTCGCACAGTTTACTGCATTTAATGGTTTGAAATTTTATTCTTGTTTTGATGCTGTTGAAGAGATGAGGAAACTAATATATGCAATATATTTCTCTTATATCATTTTTTGGTAATTTCAATTTTGTATTTACATGGACGTTTTTTTCGTAACGCCAGAATGAAACAGTGAATAGCAAAGACAAAATATTAATATCATTTGTGAACACCAAAATAAATGTTAAATTACTTCTCAAAATGTTATGTATTTTCAGTCAGCAGAATTCATTTCAAGCATCAAAAATTAATGCACCAAAATCCTCAAAAATTAATTAAGTGTGGCATGGATCCTTTAGACTTATTCACCACGAAGCTATTAAGATCTTTTAAAGTGTAAATACTTCAGGTAAGAAAAACAAAGCGTTTAAAAAATGCTGTATAAGTTCAGGCATATTTTCAGTTTCTAGTAGAGTCCTTCTGCTATCAATATGGTTTTACTTTTTAATCAGTTATGGATTTTTTAATCCATATTTTTAATATGTCAGTTATATATATGGGACAATATTAAAAGCATTTTATTAATGTCGATTTCGATTGATAAATAGAGATTCAATCTAGATTGAATATTTTAAAAGTAATCTAAAATTTTTTTAGTCTTGTTTAAACATTTATAAATGTTTATATTTATATTTTTTACATTTATATTATTTACAAATACATACCTATATCGAATAAAACCACAGTTTATCTATCAAATCATATAAAGCAACTGTTAATTTCAATGTAATCTTGCTACTCTGACAAAATATCTAGAGTGTTTTAAAATAAACTCCAGTGTTCTATATTATTCTCAACTGTTATACAGATTTTCTAATTGAAAATGAAGTGCATCTTTTATCAAATTCACCAATAGGAAACGCCATAATTATTTCAAACCTTCATTTCTGTGTATATTTTAGGATCTATAATGTAGTAGAATTAAAGTAAATAGACTTAAAAACGTTTAGAACTAGTGTGAAAAGCTTTTTCTCATCTATTAAAATTAAATAAGAATTAAAAATAGAATAAAACTAAAATAATATCAATAAATTTAATAAAATTCCCAGTATCAACCAGATTGCACAGACATACTATATATGTATAGATATTATACATATACTTTTTATATATTAATACAACTATTTTAATGACCTTACGTAAGTTCTTATCGTTTATATCACGTCTTTATTGCTTATGACGTATTCATTAAATATAAAATTTTTAAAATTATTAGATTTTTTAGATTTTTTGTTTCATTTTTTAATTTCCTCCTTTTTTTCTCCTTATAAGTTACCAAGAATTATTTGTTTTTATATACATTTAACACAAATTTGAAACTATTTCTTAGTTTTATGCTAATATAATAATTTCGATTTCTATAAACGGAATTCTAGTTAATAATTAAAAATGCTAATCACAGCTGCTAAACTATGAAAACAAGTTGGTCGGTCGTCTTCTTTAAAAAAAAAAAAATACCGCAACTTAACTGAAAATTTAACGTTTTAATTAAGACAAAAAAAAAACATGAAACTGATTTATTAAAATTTTATACAAAAATAAAAATAAATCAAAATAATGTTATAGAATTAATGTTTGTAGGTGAACTACTTTACTTATAATTTCTGAGAAAAATAGTAATAATTATAAAAATAAATATTCCAAATAAAATTTACTATATAAAACGTTCAATGATCTTCATAAATCACCACGAACCAACCCATCACACCACACCACATCACACCACATCAACAGCTAATAAACACGTCTAAGCTGACATTAGCACAAAACTGAAAATAATGAAAATAAAAGTGAAACCGGTTAAAAAAATTAAACAAAGAAAAATGTTTTTTATTTTGGTTTTGCTGGCAGACAAACTTCTTTTTCAATTAAAATAACTTTCGTTTTCGTTCGCATATAATTTCTATCGCTAACCTTGACGCTAAAAGCTTTGACACGACTTATTTGTGGTGTATGGTTTTGTAAGGTGTGTTGAGTTTGTGGTGCGGTTATGGTGAGTTTGCTATTTTTTGACTTTTCTTGTAGTACAAACACTTTTTATAACAGATTTAGTTTTTCATTTTGAACTTGACCTAATAAGCTTTTATGTGTCTTAATTATTCGAATCTTATGAGAAAATATGAAAAGTACAAATGAAAAGATTATGTGAATTAATGAAAATTATTAATGATATGAAACTTTGCATTGAATTTAACAAAAAAAAAACTTTTTAATTATTATGTTTTGCGGAAAATGAAATAATTGTGATAGAAATAGTGTTTGCGTTTGATTTGTGAATTATCGTGGTTAATCGAATTTTATCTCGGCGGAACGAATTATTTATGTCGTTTTCGATTAGTAAATCTAGATTTGCGCTCGATCTGTCATTTTTTGCTCGAATTTTGTGGCCCAATCGAACGTGTTTAGGGTAATCCCAACAATATTTGACAGCTACAAATATGTGTGACATAACAAATCAAGTCAGTAATATTATTTTAATTTAATTTTTAACTTTTAATTTGCAAGTAGATGTTGCCTTTTAATATTTGAAATGGTTAATACATTTTAATTGACAAATAAAATAAAATATGAAAGCCGTATTAAAAGTAAGTCTCAGATGAAAAAGTTGCCCTAGATTTGCCAATCGAAAAACATATTAATACGAGTATTCAATAACTACGAAGCTATTATGGCTACGTGATAAAACTAAATATTATATTGGCTTAGCGCTTTAGCCGATAAGCTACTAAGCTAACCGATATAATTTTCTTTAATTTTTTAAAAAAAATTTTAGACATTGAAATACATTTGTTCAAATTTTAAAAGAAATTATGTATCGAGCAGCAGCTCCAGTGGAAGGCAATGATGCCGTCTAATTTGAATGTTAGATTGTAGGGTCTCATAAACCGAATGCAGCAAATAAGAACATCTATAACTCATTAAAAGTATTAATTTCTCATTATCGGTAAAAGTGAGTTGTTTATTTATGTACATTTTAGCTATAATAACAATAAAATATATAATAATATAATAGCTATATAAATATGTAATATATAAATATATAATATAATATATATATAAATATAAATATATAATAGCTATGTGAATATATTTAATATTAATATGCTAAATAATATTATAACATTTAATATTAATTTATATTGGGTAGTCAAAGTATCACATAAGTATTTGAATGCAAAAACAGTGTAGTTTGGTTCACTGTTTATTATTGTTATTAACAGATTATAAATGTAAATGAAAAAAAAAAAAAACAATTCTGCTCTCACCTGCCTACAAATAAAAAAGGTTTAAAATAGATCCATTGGATCACTGTGAGAACCTAACCTTACCTGAATGCTCTTCTACATTGTAAATTTAAAAATACAGTATATTATTTTTTTTTCATATATTTCTTTTTTTTGCAGAATGTACATAACTTTTTGAAAAATATGGTTAACAAAAGGACTCGACAACCATTTTGGAAAATTTTAAATCTGTGACACCGAAATTCCTTCCTTTTCAATTAATGATATTATTTGTGACTATTAATTTATAGTTTATAGTTTAGTCTTCTATGTGTTACTGAAATATTAATGGTATTGATAAGAAAAAATTCTAATTAAACAGATGAGGATAATCTTCTTCAAGACTTTCAATTTCCAGAACGTTCTTCTCTAGCTCATTATCCAAAATGCTGTCTTGTTCAACCACCAATCTTCTCAATCGCATCAGATCATATTGTTGCTAAAGAAGGTGGTAATCGTTAACTCGTAATTTATATAAAGTTTATCGAATTTATAAAACTAACGAAAGATTAAAATCTCCATTTTCGTTTTAGTGATCTCTTCTACATATTTATGTAGATACTTTAAAAAGCACTTAGCTTACCTCTTGCAGTAGTGTTATTTTCTCATTTGCTTTCCTTTCATTTTCATTTCTGACCCCGCGTCTGTAAAATGTCCAATGAACTTTATATATCAGGAATATATTTTGGTGGCTTAACTTACGGTATGAAATTGCACATATAGAATTTTAAGGGAATTTTTGCATTTAATAGGCGGAGATTCGAATGTTTGTCAGAGTCCATTTTGTTAAGGAAATATTGCGAGAAGTGTAAAATAAATTTATATCAGATTTCTACATTTTATGGTATTTATTTTTGCATGAGAAATATTTTTTTTTTGTTTACATTCTTTAAAGATGTCTTAATATTTTTAATAATAACATTTTTTAAGTTTTTCAATTATTGATATATCATGGTTAACTAAGTATTACTAATATGAAAATATAAATAAAAGTAAAGATTTTAGGCATTGCTTTATTTGTCTTAAAAATTAAAATAAAAAATTTAAATGTCAATGCAAATTTTATATAGTAAAAAATTTAAATAACGTGGATTGCTATTATGTACAGTGAAAACTCTACTAACGACTATTCTTCATAGGTATACAAACCGGTAGCAACCTCAGGAAGCTACCTACTATTATTTCACGCTATATAATCTCCCTAATCTTTTTATCACAAAAAGATAACCACTATTCCAAGAATAATCTGTTAAAATTTTCCATAAAAAAAAAATGCAAGTATGTACTTTCTTCTGTTTGCTGTATTAATATCAATTAAAGTAAAAAAAAATATTGAAATAGGATTCATTTTGCGTATTGTGTTTGCGTCAGAGATTTTACTGTCTGTTTCGCTCTCTCTCATGCGGTTTGCTCCTGACGCATAACACGCAAACGAAACCCAACGGATAATTTCTATGTTTAGTTCATCTAATTTCATTAAAGAGCGGCCGATACTTGAGAGCGTTTAGCTTTTGAATGCGAACCGAAAAACACGAGGAATGGAACTCTCCAAACGCTCGATGGCACGTGCATTAATGCCCAGCTGATCGTTCACTATCTTCTCCTGCTCCCCGACACGTTTCTTTAAGCGCAGCATGTCCTTGCGTTGCTGCAGATATACAAATAAATCCAATATTTTCAATAAAAATATTATAGTAAATAATATGAAATGGTATATAAGAGAGTGTAATGGTATGAGGTATCTATATGTGGTTAACATATGTTAATTTTCTTACCTTCTTAAGGGTCAAAATGGTGTCCTCAGCCAACTTTAATTTGTTACTGCCAAAATAGCGACTAAAATATAAACGAAAACTTAGCGAAAAGAAAAGTGAAAATTTATAAAATCTTTGGACTTACCCGGCATTTTTCCATGAGAGAAGTTTGTTTAAATTGCTCAAGTTGTTGATAGTGACAAAGCGTCTTAGGCAGCTCATTTTATCGGTGCTTTTAGGTATTGCGATGAACTAACTGGAATTCGGAAAAGAGTAACAATCAAAAATTTGTAGTTATTTCTGCTCAGAAAAAAAAAACATACCAGAATGAAAAACCAAAAATTTCTAGACAAATAAAAAATTTATAATGAAACATTTCTAAATTTCTTTGCCTTATGATAACAAAATACATTTTACGTCATTGCCAGATTGAACATTTGAAAATATATAGTAATCGTTTGTATAGTTTTACATTAAGTTTTACATTCAAAAGCAATAAAATGAATTAAATGGAATCTCAAAGATATGGTCAGAGCTTTCGCTTAAAATGTTTCAAGATCTAATTATTGTAACCTCAGTAAATATTAGGATTTCTGAGCCTAATTCAAATATTTCTGCACGTACTATTCAACCCAGAACACGCAGACGGATTAAGTATATGTGGAATTACACTGATATATTTCTTATTGCACAGAATTGATTTTTAAGTAATTTCGTACTTTTATTATTACACGTGACACTTTTTATTGGAATCATTGAATTAATTCCATGTTCTATGTTTTTGACACAGATCCTCATATTAATTTGTCGTCTGATCATATTAATTACCTTAAAGTTTTATAAGTAGGATCGTGAATTATATGCAAACAAGTAATAGAGATTCAAATGCTAATTTAATTCAACACATTTAATACTTTTAAGTCTATTCGAATTAGGTCAATAAACATGATTACTGTATTATTTATATATTTCCTTGTAGGTAGTTAAATCAGCCGTATACATTTTGTATAAAGTGGTCTCAAAGTGGCACTACACTGATTGAAGTTTGAAGAAGTTTTTGAAGACATACATATGTTATAATATGGATAGGAAAACATATTTTAAAGGTTTTTGAATAATAAATCCATAGATTTATTAACACAGTAATGCATTACTGGATATTTTTGATTGTATACTCGTACTATGGTTGTATTGGTTAGAAGCTTATTGGTCTGATTCTTTGATTAATTGCATTGGTTTTCCAGTTTTAAAACCACATTTTTTGCAAGAGAGACCAACAATTTATGGAGTCAATATTTTAACCCTAACCCCTGTTGCTTCTGCTGACGAAAACTGGATATTCAAAATGAAAAAGCCCAACGGTTTCTTTTTTCATCTAAGTTACTACAACTTCTTTAACAAGTACTCAACAAAAATATAACAATCTTCACTTTAGATATAACGATATCTTCACTTAGACTGCACTTTATTACATTCATTAAGGCATGTCATCCAATACTTCCCACAGTAGTTCAAATTTTTGCTTTCATGATTCTCAATTCAACGTTAGCATAGTTTTAGGTTCGTAATCTTTTTAGATCCCATTACACTACTTTTTATAGCATACTTTCGGGCAGAAAATATTTTAATTATCACTAGAGTAATTATTAATAGAATAAAAACTATTTTTAAATTCAAAAATTTGGGAAACGTCCTAACTTATTACACAATTAATAAAATGATTGACAAAATAAGATGTGAAATGTGATCTGGCATTTTATTGCATAGTTTTAGGCATGTCATCAAACACTCCACAGCAGTTTGTGCTTCGCAAATCAAGAATTTTATAATTCTAGGATCATCAAGAATGTTTAGACTTCATTATATTACTTTAATAGTATACTTTCAGACAGAACTTAATTTGATTGTAATTATAAATAAAAAATTAAATGAAGTTATGCTTGGGAGTATTTTAAGCAATAAACCACTTTTGAGGGGCGTATATGACATAATTTGTTTTTAAATATTTTGTGCTTTCAACAGTATTTATGTGATTCATATTATACCATATAGACTTATAATAGCAAAAACAAAGGTTGGAGATAAATATTTCCAAAAAAAATCAGAAAATTGTAGGTGGAAACCTAATTTTTTTTTAATAATCGTCACTTAACAAGCTATTTAATCATTTACGAGTATTATTAGAAGTGAACGATACATTAAAATTATAGCAATGATATTTATTTCAAATATTTAAAGGAGTAACTAAACTAAATTTGATCAGCCCATACATAATGTTTTATTATTTTTAAATAAATACTTTTAAACTGAAATGTATACAGAAAATAATTTTATTTTAGTAGTTTATACATATGCCATATGATGGTATTTTATCTAATAAAATGATAACATACGCATTATATCATTGAAAGTTTCAAGAAGTTACGGTAGCAAAATCGTTTTTAACAGTGAACTTATTCATAATGGTACATGGTAATATTTTTTACATATAAGTATATGTAGCTGTGGATAATTATTTTTATTTAATGTTAAATAATTTTTATAGTCAGTCAACTTAATATAAAAATGAAACAAAATCTAGACGAAAGAAATATAATTTGTTTTTCTATTTTTTCATTGAAAAGCTTGTATTGCAATTCAATGCGGCATCTTTAATGTTTTTTCAGTCATATCACATTACTTATTTTTTTTTTTCAGAATATATGTATGATCATACAAATATGTATAAAATATTGTGACACAACAATTGTTAATTACAAATATTTTGTCTCTTTTTTGAAAGAAATTTTTGTCATTTTTTAACTGAGCAAATATGAAGTCTAGTACCTTTAATTTTTTTTTAATTTGCAATCATATATAAGCTTAATTCATTGGTCATACAAGAGATTGTTTTCAAAAATTTTATTTGATTATATAAAATTCAATAGAACATGACAATCTATCGTATACAGTTTCGACAACATTTTTAAGTTAATTTGTACACAAGATTCGAATCATTAATTTTTTAAGATAAAACAACGCCCTTCTAAAAAAACCATTAATAAAGTGCTGATTTTATGACACTAGTTCACCTATTGTCTTACCTATTGCCTATTGTCTTTACGATTAAAAATTTTTTTTTGTAAAAATTTATTTTATTTTGTTTTTCAGACATTAATGTAGAGTACTTCCATGTGAGACAATAAACCTTCATATAGCTGAAGAAAAATGTTGCAGGATCATCATTGCGGGTTATTTGAAATAACAGAGACTTAAAATACTGAACATAATCCCCTGCTGTGGAGTTATCTGAAGCACAAGATCTATATCAACAAACCATGGCCTTTACGAGAGTTCAAAGACAAGATTCGAGAGAATGCGTAACTTTACGTCAAGTAAAGTTTCTTGAATAGAAACAAATATCACTTAACTGACGTATCAGATATCAGAAGAAGTCAGTAGAATATTAACGAATTTGGTATGCTTGGGAAAGAAGATTACTAAGTTATTGATATTTTAATGAAATTAATTAAATATCGCATAAGACAGAAGTCTTGATATAAAGATCATATCATGATCGCAATGCTCGCATCCATTGAATCTCAGTGCCTTGTTGATTTTTAATATATTCTATACGTAAGTCTTACATGTTATAAATAAAGATTCAAGAACAATGAACCTTCCACATTAAAAATTTGTGGCAAAATTAAATTAAATATTTAATTTGGAGCTACTGATATTGCCAGTAAGACGGAGAAGGGCTGAAATTCTCCTTTTTATTTAAGTTTCAAATCAGTTTAACAATTAATCACTATGTCAATTATGTGAACAGGAATTGCATTGAAACCTAAGTATTAAAATTTTACCAATTCATCATTGAAATATACATTTCATCTCAGCATTATTGATCACACCATCAAGCGGTATCGTTTCACTTTCTATATCAGTTTATGTTCTTAACAATAAAAACATGAACCCGTCACTTTGGCAGACAATTGTCAATTGATGGATGAACGGATTATTGTTGAAATCTTTATTTACTACAATAGATGACAAAGCTTCATTCATGAGTCTCATATTTTGAATATTGCAATGCAAAAAGTATTCACTTGTATTTAGTGAAGAAATAATCTTTGATGAGTTGTTTTTTCAGGAGTTGTGATTCGTCGACAAGTTATTAAATTTCTAGTAATATTGATTTAATAAAAATATTAATAAATGTAGACATATAGACATAGTATTATCAAACCAAAAACTTTACTTTCTAAAGTTAGTTGCGTAACTTACTCATCGCTTTATGTGGAAAGGTTCAAACTCTTCTGTACGCAACCATTATCCCTGAGGGAATATTTTCGGGTAACTACACATTTTTTATCATATTTGAATTCCAGTATTTCGCATGATTTATATATCGTTATGACGTTATTGTTACTATTCAAAAAATCTTTAACCCGGAGGCGGCTTTGTTGTAGTTCGGATGACAAGTTAAAAATGTGTTGCCATTTATTATGTCCTTTTCACAATTCGTCACTTTTGACAGGAAACATGTTTTGATGAAAAGTTGGCATCATGTGCGACTTGTAATAAAAAACTGAGACTCATTCATCATAGGCCAGTGCCAGTGCCAGTTTGAATAAGAAACAAAACATTTTACGCACGCGGAATAAATTAGTCCTGTGCGAGCACACACGTGCGCCATACATTCACTTTTCACGTTGAATTCGCACGCATGCCTGCGTGAGTATCTACGCACGTTTTAATTTGTGGGAGCTTAGGCAGCTGCCACAGCAGGCAACTTCCAAGCGGAAACATATTAATTTTTGACTGCGATCGGCTTTGTTTTCATCCCTCGGCGGTATTGTCCTGATTCACGCACTTGTGTTATCCTATTGTAGTCTGAAAATTAACTGCGATTTTTGTCAGTGTTTTTATTTTATCTTCATTACGCAATTAAATTCAAAGTGTTTTATTATTTCAATTCTTCAAAATTGTAAAATTGCTCTCTAAAATTGCTGAAGGGCTTACAACCGTGAACAGAATTTTAATTTTTAATTTAAATATTTCCATGCCAATCAAAAAGTAAAAATTTAATAATTGAATAAAATCAGTATTCAGGATCACATTTATTTCTATTTAGTTCAATAGTTAATGTTTTTGAGCTATGAAATATTATGTCAAATATTATTATCAAATATTAGAGATACACACACACACAAACAATTAGAGAAACACAGTATCAATAATAAGCCTGAACTACTAAAAAAGTTTTTCATTTTAGTTGATTATATCAACGATATAATCAAGAATTAATAATGAAAACTAAACTCTTAACAGTGTAAACATACGTACCTTAACCATATAGACAGACCATCATCACTAGTTCAACTACATATCGGTACAAACAATGGCATTGAGATAAGTTTGAGACCCCAACTAGTTTTAGTGGAATTTTAACAATCGTTAAAAGAATTAAAGAAAAATAAAGTACCTCATCAGTGGTAGGAACCCTTAGAGCTAGTCAAACAATTATTATAATGAGAAAAAAATATGAAGTTGCGTATTGTCTACAATAAAACTACTTACAGTACTACTGAGACCAACAATCACAGCAGTGGAGAACAAGTTCAAAATAATGTAATCCTTAAACTATCTTTATCCCGTTGTAGCATTTAATAATAACACGGATAAATAAACACTCGAATGGCTGGTTAAACACTACATATAGCATATTATACTCTGTTGAACATCTTTAAATTCAGAAATCTCACCATAACTTTGAAATAGTATCAGACTATTATCCTATCAATACTTGTATATAGAACCAAAGCTCAAGCTCTCAATAAAAATCACTTTGCTCTCTTAGTAGACTTCGAGACAAAAGTTATATAGAGAACTATTGTCCTCAACAATTTACCCGTAAGACACTATAACCACAAATTCGATATGAACAACATAAACTAATGTAGTG
>NC_051847.1:14881177-14887817 GCF_002237135.1 Teleopsis dalmanni | reverse complement strand
TACCTGTTTTCTTCTTCATTTTTCATGATGTGACTTTGACCAATCCTTTACCTGACATCGTTTCCAAGAATATAAATTAATATTTTTTCATAATATATGAAATATGTGTTTATTTGCATTTTAATTAAAATTATTATAATTTGTTCTTTATGTATTAAATTAATTCATGCAATTCTAAGCAAGAATCTAATAATTTAATATGTATAATCAGAATAAATTTCAGTTCATAAGTACAGAACAAAAAAAAACAATTTTTAGGTGTTACTTATAAATATTGAAAAAAAAAAATTAAATTAAAAAAAAAAACAACAAAATTGCTGTTTGTTATTTTGTAAATAATTGTATCTACAACTTCTATTTAATTACAAAATATTTATGACTTCAAAACATCTGATAGCTCTGCAAACGAAATAATCATACCTCAGTTTTTTTATTATTTTCTTAGCAGATTCTCTTCTCTTCTGTGTTGCAAATGTCAATCAACTTTGAATGTTGAAATCATTTTGCAATAAAACTGTTTCGCCTACTCTTGGTGTGGAATAACAAATTAACTCGGAATAGTTTCGCTGCTTGGCTGGTTGACATTGCCGATGGCGCGTGAGATATGTGATGAAGTTGGAGATGCTAGTCCATCCCAACCGAACATAAAGTTTACTGTAAAAGCGAAAATAAAACCTATCGAGATACATGCAGATGTTATCTTGTGGTGAATTTCGTCAGTGAAAAGCCGACAAAATGTCTGTTACCTAACGAAGAAACGTATTAAAATTAAAAGCGGCAAATAAACAATAAAATTTGTTTATAATTTTTATTCTGGATATAATTGTCATATATATGTAATTTATGAGAACATTGGCATGCTAAATTAATTTAACTTTTGTTTTTATTGTTCACATGCATTGCGGTAGATTATTGTTAATATTAAGTACGTGTGGTGAATACGAAAATTTCTTTGTATAGTGTGTCTTAGACTGTATTTAAAACGGTTTAAAAAATATACATATTCAACTAATATTCATATTATTTGATATAGTAAATTAAAATCAATATGTTTGTGAAATTATTTTGTAAGAAATACATAACTTAACCGAAAGATTCTGTACCACAATACATAATATTATGATGTATTATGTACGTCAATATCCAGAGTTCAATGCACGCCTTTAGAATCGTTGGGACAAAAGACTTAAGCAACAAACTGCAATTTCCACGTAAGTGAAATATGTAAGGGAAATTGATAATAATATAATATAATTTTATTTTATATTGCTGTGGGAATAGATAAAACTTATGTAATATTAAATAAATTATTTACTTTGTTAATATTTAGTAGACACATATTATCTATTATTCCCAAAATCTTTTTCAATTAATTTTAAAGGATTAGACTATTTTGGTGTTCACCAGTAATCTTTGGCTTAATATTCCGATTTCTGAAGGAAATTCATTTGCCAACGAAATGCGTATTTTGAGAGCTTTGAGAAAACCTATTACTTGGAGGGATTAAGAAAATTTGAAATACGCTGGACTAAATGTATCGAGCTAAAAGGTGATTATGTAGAAAAATAAAATATTTATAAAATATATATTTTTACTTATTGTCGAAAAACTTTGTTTTTTCAACAGGTTCACTGACTTTCAAACCGCCCTCGTTTGTTATACATTTGATGTCTACCAAATACTACTTTGTGTTAGAAGATTTTATATAGAGTTTTATAATTTATGCTCTTATTCTTATCTTCTCTAATTATAATGGTAAGCTATTAACTTATTATTTTGAATCAGTTAGAAATTGTTTTAATCTCGGCGTTAAAGATACTATCTTTTTACCTATGCGTATGGAACTTTTCAATTCGAATTTTTCCCGGCTTCAATGAATGTGGCAAACTTAAGCATATGGATTTATATTATTAAAAATAATATTTTATATTATTTATGTTATAAAAAGCATTAACTGATATTACTTTCAAAATGATACGTATCCTGGTTTGTTTTTTATAATATTAGAATAACTTATAAAATAAAAACATAAATCAGTAAAATAAACCAAAATAAAAATCTTTTTCTTATCGACAAAATTGAACTCAAAAGTATCAAGTCATGATATAAACCTTTTTCTATATAGATTATTAAAATTGATTATATACCTTCTGCTCAAAAAGTTTGTTAACTACTCCTTAAGTAATAGAACTTTTTCAAATTTTTTTTTTTTGTTATATTGGTACACCCTTTCTTGACATATTCTACAAATTTGAGCACCATCTGTCAATTAGTTTGTTTACAGCAGATGTTAATGTGAGACTACCTCAAGTGCATTTAACGATTTTTAGTATGGAAAATTCTTGTTGTACGCGATTTTTTGACCAAACACGGCACCACTGTCATCGCTCAGGCACCATATTTGTCAGATCTGGAGCCGTGCGACTTTTTCCTGTTCCCGAAACTCAAATTGCCCCTTCGTGGTAAGCGTTTTGAGTCGATTGAATTAGTAAAAGAGAACTCGCTGAAGGAACTAAAATCCATACTTTCACGGGCCTACGAAAAGTGTATGGAACATTGGGTTAAGCGTTGGCATATGTGTATCGCTTCAGAAGGAGCATATTTTGAAGGAGATAAAATAAATTTGGAATAAAATTTAAATTTGTGTGTTTTATTTACAAAATCCGAGTACTTTTGGAGTAAAAGGTAAGTTTATTTTCTAAAATTATTAAAAACTGTTAACATATGTAAATGTAACTCAGTTCTCTTAAAGGTACTATGATATGTACTTTAGAAACTTATTGGTACAATAATCCTCAGCTCCCCTAGTTTGGCATTTCATATAAATAATATCAAAAATCAGAGCGATTACGTAGGGTATTTATTTGTTGGCTTCGACTTAATCAAAATTTTAATGATCGCTTTTAAATGTTTGATAAATCTGACAACTTTGTTTGCATTTGTCTTGTCTGAAATGCTTAAGGGCATCACAAACGCATTAAAATTGAATTTAAAATAAATTTGCATAAAAGGCGTTTAAACTAAAACAAAATACCACAACTCACATGTCTCGTGCCGCTAATCGAGTCAACTATTTATGCAGAAGTGGATTAAGACCCTCAGGGTAGGTCAAGGTTACTTAGCAAACATAGACGTTATCAATATTTTTATTAATAAATATTCCTGTAGGAAATAAAATTAATGAAAAAATACAGCGCTCGACTTTCCTAGATAAAGAACTGCTTTAAGTATTAACGATTCTTTCCATATGACGTCAAATTGCCAAAGGCAAATCGATGTCGTAAATTTCAGAGCCGGTTTAGTAATTTTTAAATATCGGCATTTCATGCATATTCTTATGTTAATTCAATATTGAGACAAATCTTTTTAAATCAATTTTCAAAAATTTCTGGATTCTGACCGGTTTTTAATTTTATACTCCGAAGCATATGTGATTAAAATATATGTTATATTGATAAATTTAAATTAATTAAAATTTTCTAATTTTCAATATAAAAGGCCCATTAACACCGAAAAATGTCATCAGTTAAACTTTGAAGCTTACTGCACAAAAACAAAAAATAAAAATGAAATTCTTCGTAAGTATCTTTATTAGAAAATCATATGCTCTATCAGTTGATTTCTACTAGATTCATATATTTTGAATCTTCTAGGTTGTATTCGCTTGCCTTTTGGCCGTAGCCTTCGCCGGTAATGACGTCAATGTCATCCGTAGTGATGCTGAAGTCAATGTTGATAACTTCAAATATGCTTATGAATTCGACAACAGCATCAAAGCTGAACAACAAGGCAACTTGAAAGGAGAAGATACCTGGGTCGTCAATGGTCAATACTCATATACCTCACCTGAAGGCGAACAAGTTTCCTTGGCTTATACCGCTGATGAAAATGGTTATCATGTTGATGCTGCCAACCCATTGTTGCCCACTCCACCACCAATTCCAGCAGCCATCCTCCGCTCTTTGGAATGGATCGCAGCTCATCCCTCAAAGGAATAAATTGCGGAATAGTTTGACATGTTTTTATGTCATAGTTTAGATGAGCACAATGTACCTTGGTTTAACTTAACTATTATTTTAAATAAAATGATTTTGTTTTATTTAAATTCATATTTTTCTTACTATATTTGTTTTATAAGCTTCCTTTATTATTTTAATTATGTAGAGACTTACTCATTTGTAGGCAATGCTTAAGGAAATACCACTTTAGCTTAACAATTATCTAAACTTAAATAGTACAAAAGCAAGCTAAGATGATATATAAATGAAAGCAAATATAAAGTACATATAATATAAAATATGTAGAGTTATTTAAACTTTATATAAACACGGAAGATGTTTAGTCACATTTCCAATGCAAACCTATCACTCAGAACAATTATAATTGGATTCCATTTACGTATCAGGAAACCAACAAAAACCAAGCAAATTCACTTCTAGGCAAGTTTTAACTTGGAACCTGGTTATAAAAAGACGGTTGAAAAATAAATATCAGAAGCGTGAAGATGGAGAAGATGAACCTATGTTGGTTACTAGGTAAAAAAGTGTCAGTGAAAACTTACAAATGACTGGACATTTAGTAATTATTCAAATATCTACTGATATTGTTAGGTTATTATCATAGTAGACAAAAGCATAGACAGATGCAGATAAAATTATATACATAGTTATGATGTAGAGATTAGTTAATAGGAATGAATATAAATAATTATTTTATGGGGTTAGTTAATAGAGTATGTTTTGTTATACTATCATGTATATTTCCAGTAGTTAGTTGTTTTCCGGGTTTTGACAGTGTTACGGGAGGTACTGCCTTATGCGTGGAGCTGCGGCCGATCTATTTGCATGACTGCGGGAGGATAGAATTCATGCAATGAAGATGTTGGCACACTTAGGTTGTTGATGTGTGAGTTCGCTATGTTGACTTGAGTTTTTGAATGTAAGTTTTAGCAGTGAGCAATACACTGCAGTGAACACAATGAAAGCATAGGTTTGCAGCTACAGAAATGATTATGGGCCCATGGTGGTGACGAGGTTCCAATGTATGGAGCTCATTTTGTGACTGGAGGTCTGCACACCAAATTAGGATAGATAAAATATAATGATTAACTTCTGATGCAAAAGCGAGATTAAATTCTAAAAAATATGGTTAGATGGTATTGAAAAGGATCTCAAAAAGATTAATAAATAGAATCACATTTATATCTTTATATCTAAGGATATAAAAATTTCTTACAGATTTTTACTTAATTTCTTTACGACGAATTTTGCTTTAAATACTTCTTTATTGACTAGAAAACAATACCACTTTCTGTTGTAAATAATTATACTATTGGAAATTTTGATTATAAAATCGATGCAAGTGCAAATAAATCTAGTTTATATATATTTAGTATGAATTAATTAGGCGCTAAATAGACTAAGAATAAGATTATACAATACTTAATTGAATTTATTAACATAGAGTAATATACACTTAACTATATATTAAGTTTATTAAGTATTTTATGTATCAGAAATATGCAGATTAGATATTTAATGGTGATCGTAAAAAATCTTTGTTGTATATCTTTCTTAATATAATTATGTATTTTATATAAAAAAAATAATTTATTTAGTAAAATATATATAAAACAATAAAATGCTTACTTTGTGCAATTCATTGGCAATACCCATTGTATAGGCGCCATAGTATATAATACGAAGAATATTTGTATTATCGATACCCGTGTTAGGTAAATTTATTTTTAAAAGTCTAAATAATATTAAAAAAATCCAGTTTTTCAATACAATATAATGACACATTAATGACATTTAGAATGTTTTCATCGGTATTTCATATCATATTTACGATGCAGTCATTTCCATAAAAATTTGTATAGTCTGCATGGAATACATTTCGATTCGTTTTATTGTGTCAAACTTTTTTTATTAATCATGTCTCATACATTAGAAACTAGAATTTGTAGTCTTTAACTAATTTTCAATTGTTAATTTTTATATAAATAGTGCATGATCAAAATCGATTCACTATCAGTTTGCATTTGCTTTCAATAAAAAACAGATAAAATGAAATTCATCGTAAGATCTAAAGTTCTACTCTCTAGTTTTAGAACCAAATTTTAGTTTTCATAATAATTTCCAGATTGTGCTTGCCTGCCTCTGCGCCTTAGCTTTTGCTAATGAGGATGCTAATGTCTTGAAGAATGACGCAGAAGTTAACCCAGATAGCTTCAAATATGCTTATGAATTCGATAATCACATCAAGGCTGTGCAGGAAGGTATCTTGAAGGATAAGGATCTCTGGTTTGTGAGTGGCGAATACGAATACATTTCACCTGAAGGCAAGACTGTTAAGGTTTCCTATGTTGCTGACGATACTGGCTATCATCCAAAAGTATTCGTTTAAACAGTTCGATGAATTTTTTTTAAAAATAGAAACAAAAATAAAAAATATTTGAATGTATTTTGCTTGGTTTTTCTAAAATTCAACTATATTTTGTATATATTTAGAATTGTTTCATTCTGGTTCAATATGGGTCATTGTAAAGCAATTTTTTCTTTTGTCAATATTACTCAACTTATAAATAACAAGCTATGCTCCATAAGTGTGGATGAACTAACATTTCTTCATATAAATT
>NC_051847.1:14872244-14881077 GCF_002237135.1 Teleopsis dalmanni | reverse complement strand
AAATAATTGAAAAAAAAATTATGAAAACATTTTCTGATGAATGAATTTTTGCACCTTGGAGTAAAGAAAGAGGAGTGCATTAAAAAAACATAGATTATATGAAAAAGTTATTGGGCCAAAAAAATTGGATTTGAATGAAAAACTTAAATTGGATTGAAATAAAAAAATTTCATTGTATGTTAGAAATAGAATTACATTCCATTTATCACCTCAAAGAAGTTGCTCCAAATCGTTTAACGTCATAAAAAGAAAACGGCAAAAGGAATTAAAGGTCATATATCAATATACCCACAACGTAAGGAGGATCTGCTAAAAGATAAACCCATGTCAAGCACCAAAAATAAAAAATATACTGTCCAAAAATCTTCTACTGGTTGGAACATCTGTATGGATAAGTTATTTTTGGTTCTAACGTGAAAAACTGGCGATTAAGAATTTCTTTCTTTTCTTTTCTTTTCTTTTCTTTTCTTTCTTCATGTGGTTTTTAGATGTGACTAGTTAATGCTGGAAGATAGTATTCAATTGAATTCGATTCAATTCAAAAATGTGATCGATAAAAGCAATCATCTTTCATCATAATGTAACCCATGTATACGATGTTAATAAAGTAGGGTTACGTTTTCCCTCTTTTAATATGAATAAAAGCTTTTACAAGCATATTAGTGGGTCAAAAAGTTCGATTTTTAATTTAAAAATCCGTATGACATTGTTTAGAACAGTTCTCATATAATTATACTAGTTTTTAGTGAAACAATTCCAACTTTCAACATTTCGTCTTACTACTTGTTTACCTAAACCTCCCAGCTTTTTAATTTTTAAAAATCTTTTCTTTAAGATTTTGGGAAACTTAAATATCTAACTGACAATTTACAGCATTTCTTTTTTTGATTTCTCAAAAGTTAGTTTTCAACTATTAATAAATTAATAAAATTTTAATTTTTAGAAGTATTTAGCTTTAATATATATATAACCTGAAATGTGAATAAGCTATTTAGTTTCTTATTAACGATATTAATACTGCCATGCTGATCAAAAAACCACGACGTAATTGGAAAGACCGACTTAAACGCGCTTCAGACCTAAAGTAAAGGCCTCAGTCTCTTGACTCGGTTTCATGAATGGTAAAACCAGTCATCATAATCCTAGTTCTGACGCTTTCATTACATCATTTAATTCATTATAGTATTCACCAGATTGTTGAGCTAGACAGACTCATATTGTATCATTGTTAGCGAATGCGGTACCCATTGTTCCTTAAGTTTTTGAAAACCCAAAAACTGTTTATAAAAATATATAATATGATAATTGAAATTATTTAAAAAATATTTGTCAGTAATTAAATACTTAGATATTTTACTAAAAGTGTTTCATTTTTGATTTTAACGTTATTTATGACCGCAGAGACAGTTTTATCTAATAGAAGCGATTGTATTTAATAGAGAGGCTTCGAACAGTACTGAATTGCAACAACAAAATTTTTTATTTATTTTTCATTAATTGAAATTTTGGCTGACCATACAGTTTTTTCGAGTATTGCCGAAATTATGAGATATTATGAGAAAAGTTTAAATGTTTATAGAGGGCTTTAAAAATACTTTGAGGTTAATTAATCATTATCAATTTAAAGGACACCTCAATTTTTTTATTTAAAATATTCCACGATTCTCAAATATCAACATCAAAACTCTGTGTGGCAAATACATCCAATTTTTTTTTGTTTGTGATATTTTTATATTTATTATTAGCTAAAATAGTTTTTGTTATAAAGTTTTGCTTTCTTCATTGCAAATTTATGCAATAATTTTTACTATTTTGGGCGTTGCACGTGATATTTCGGTTTTTTTGATTTTGAAGTCTCACATTTTTGCGGCAGGTTCCATCAACAAAATAACGCCCAAAAATAATAAAAGCAAATTTTTATTTCATTTAAAGTGTTTTTTTTAAATAAATTTCATTTTAATACATTTTGCCCAAATTTCGTTAACTCTGCTTTAATAGATGTTTGATATTTGATGGAAATTCGTTATATAATCTCGTGATCAATCAAATTTTATTGTATTTCCTGTCGTTCAATGTTGGCATAAAAATATTTTATATTATAATAGCAATACATTATCGTTTTGTTTTTAAAATCAATTTTAATAAAATTCCTAATTATAAATTAAAATTTTTTTAAGTATGTATTCTGCTGGAAAGAACAAATTTTAGCGCACATTAAGCTGAAAACTCAAGACTAAATTTGTATCTGATTATCGCGTGAATATTTGATAAGATATGTTTATTTCCTGACAGACTCGTTTTTCTAGTCCAAAGCATCATCAATGTTTTTATATTATCTTATTTTATTTTATTTAAAACAAATTAACAAAGATATTGTCACACTTTTGAAGGAAAGCGAAATTTTTGGAAGATTAAAGAAGGCGCTACCTTTTACGTTCCTCAATAAAAGTATAGATTTGTATTTATTATAATTATATAAAGTGTCTACTTCATTAAAATAATAATATTATAATAAAAAATTTTATAATTAATTAAAATTTTATTAAAATATTTTTTAAAATTTAATTTAATAATATTAAACTACGTAATAACATAGGTAACTCTTTTATTCGTTGTGTATTAATTTATTTGCATTAATTGTACTATTCAATTTTAATACAATTTTATTAATATTATTACTTAACTATTATAATAAGTATTTTTGATCATTTATTAATATGGTTTAAAAATTTTAAAAAATTTTTTTTTTTTGTGTATTTTGACAGTCTTCAAATTAGACAGCACATAATTCTGGAGACTTGCAATCAAAAAATGTGTACATACACAATTGAACCAATAGATGTTTCTAAAGAAACAATATCTAAAACAACTTTGTGGTTAGGTCCTTTTCTTTATCAAAATTTAAATGTTTGAACTTAAAAAGTTCTTCAGTGTTATTTCCTTTTTTATTCGAGGATAGATTTATTGTCAATTTTATATATAAAAGTTTCTCATTCAATATGCAAGATGAAAGAAACTTTGTAATAGAATTAAATTTAGCGTTTTCTAATGTTTTAAGCATGTACTTACTTAAATATCAACTGTATTAAAATGTCGCGCCTCACTGATGAGCATCAAACATCGCAAGGGCATAGCAATATCGAAGGGAATGAACTAGCAGATGAGATGGCCAGAAGAGGTTCTGCAATGCATATAAAAGACGCCGACCTCACAATACACACAGCAATGTGTGAGCTGTTTAGGATAATAGAGGAAATCACCAACACGGTGACAGACAACTTATGAACTAACCGCGAAGACTGTGAGGTCGCTAGAACCTTATAGCCGAGGTTGGATAAAAATAAGACGAAAAGCCTTTTAGGCTCCAGCAAACCTGCAGTTCGTGTGCTTACTGGAGTACTAACGGTGCACTGTGCCATTGCACCTATGCTCCAACGGTGGCGAGTTCCAACAAGCGGTTTATGCAGGAGTTGCCAAGATGAAGATGAAGTAGAATCTATCAACCACTTCCTCTGTCTCTGTCCAGGACTTCAGACAGGCGACTTCAATGTCTCGGTGATCGCTTTTTCACTGGCTTGGATGAGGTAACGAAAGTAAACTTATCGGATCTCCTCAACTTCATCTGGAAAACCAAATGGCTTAACAAGGACTATAAAGGTTAGCAACTCGCCTCTCCCGGCAAAACTTTTTGAGGGCATCACAATGGGCAATATATGCCTCCGAGTGGAAGTGCTGACAATTGGCAGCACGCGCCTTCCGAACCTAACCTACTCAAATATCAACACTTCTACATAGAGAGATCTAATATATGTATTGCTTATTATAATGCCCCCCAAAATTACTTAAGACAGGCTAATAAGAAGGTCCGTTATTTCTATTGCAGATACTTGTGGTAATCTTATTAAATAATTTCCTGTCGAAGTTAGGGAATTTCAATTAGTCGAGATTCGGTATACCAGCGAGAGAAAAAAAAACGATCGCGTTTTTTATGGCTCTAAATAAAGACATTGAAAGCGATTATTTGGTTCTAATTCTACTTAGTCATAACTCCTCCACAGTCCGCATGTTGTGCCCACCACAATTTAAGTTGTGACAAAATAGCTTGGAGATTTATTCGCATTCTACTTAGTACAATCCAAAGTATTGAAAATCAAAAGAACTTTCGTTCTTCTTTTGTCTAATTTAACACATAGAATTATAGCAAATTAAGTTTTTGCAATTAGTCCATAAATTTTTTATCACCAAAACATTCACGTATGTTTTCAATTCCTCTATATTTCCATATCAGTGTTTGTACGGAGGTTATGTCTCATTTATTTTTGTTACAGAGTATCTTTTGAATATTTCATAGGCTATCTCATGTTTCGCAATATTCTTATATAAAATAGGGATATCTATTAAATGTATTAGATATTTTTTTCTTCTATTTCTGAAAAAAGTTTTTGAAAAAAAAACAAGTTTCGAGATAATTATTAACAAGAATTTTATACTGTGAGAATTTAATATGCCGTCATGAAAGTGTAGAGTATCACACTTATTATCGTATCTTATTGCAATTTTATGTTTTTTATTGAGTCGCTAATTAAATTTTAAGCTCTTTTTTTATATATAATCACTTGTATTATGTCAGTTGCAAATTGATTTAAAGATTATTCAGCCAAAACTATATTGTCTACTAAAAATTCAAATATTCGAGCTACGCCATTTAGACAGATAATAAAAATGATTTTATTGATTTAAAACTTTGCTGAAAACAAATTAATTGAATTTAAAAATAAGAAAAATATTTCAATATATCAAATTTTATCAGATAAACAAATATATTGACGAAATAAACTTTGTAATAAATTAATTTTCATTGAATGATAAAATGCTGACTTCAATTTAAGTTGAATGATCATTAATAACTTCAAATTATGTTTTACACATTGTTAAGATGTTTTGTTAGTTTATTTAATTATTTGTAAATTATAGAATTATAGAGTTTTGGCGGAAAGAAAGTGCAGTAATAGTCCCAGTAGTTTGAATATTCATCCTACTGTTATAATAGAAGCTGTTGCACTTTAGGTATGTAAGTCTTTTACTACATGCTCATAATGTACTCACACTCTTATCATCTTCAACTCACTAAAACATAATTTAGGTATAGTATACCTAAAGTTCTATAATGTAATTACTTTCAATTCAATTCATAAGCATTCAATGACATCATTTGCTAAAGTACTTAAGCCATGCTAGTCATATTAAATATTAAGTAAACACTTTCACTTTCACTCTTTCATGCAAACAGTCAATTCTCAACATGACTCAAATATAATTGTATATTATAATGAAAAAAGTCTATGTAAGAAATGAAATAAAAGAAAGCTGATAGCAAATTCTAAACATCATAAACTATATAGCTCAGATAAATATATTTTCATTACATAGTGGCATTAAGTGCGTTTAACTGTGGCAGTCCTAAATCTCTAGGTTACTAAATTCACTTTATTGTTCCAATAGATTTTCTAATTAATTTAATTAATATATTCATTATTTTTTTAATATTAGTAACATAGCCAATATGCCCTTTCCCGACGATTAATTCCTTAAGACATTTCTTTTTTACTGGAAAATTTACGAATGCACAGAACTTAGTACAGCTTATCTAATAAAACTATCTGGTTGTTACTGAAACCAGATAGTACATCAGAAATAAATAACAAAGTGAATGATAGGCCCATGTACCACAAACTGTCAATAATACTAGAAACTCTAAGCACACTTCAGTTTTTTTTCAGTTGATTTAATATAATTAATAAGATCTTAATGTCACAAAATGAATTAAGAGTTATTTAATGTTAATATAAATCTTATACTCATATTATAGTAAATGTAAAACTTTTCTTTCTTAAAAATAAAAAGCTTTCTTTGTTAATGTTATAAACATAAGAAACACTAATTAAAATTTAAATTATTCATAATATAAAAAATATGACATTAAACTTTATTTTCAAAAGAGACTGAACAACTGCCAGTTTAATGAAATGACAGCTGTCAAGTACATGGTGAGTCTATTTGTCATGAGCCCACAACTTAATCTTTTACGACTAATAACTTAATAGAGTCATTAATCTGTTTATTCATGTGATGAAGTTGCCTTCGCTGCATTTGTGGAATTACAAACTTGATCAGTATTGACATATTTTCTTAGAAGTATACACACATATACGTACTATACTCCTTCACAGATACTTTAACATAACATACATGGATACTTAAATGAATAGATGAAATAATTGGTTACCATTAATGAAGCTGGCAAGTGGTCTTTGCTTTGATGCTGTTGCCAAGTGATCAATTTTCATTTAGCAGATGTTAAATCTTGCACTTGTTCAATCGATGATGAGTATTTCCTCCGCTCGGACCACCAGTTTTATGCAGTTGTGCCACTAAATCGGCTGGGCTGCATTTTTTGCATGCACATATTGATTTGTAATTTTTGTGCCGTTTTGACATGTGTATTTGGGTAATAATTATTATTTGTAAGATATTGCTGATCTCTGCATCTGAGCTGGCAACTGCAAACCTAGCAAAAGTCATAATGGATCAAACCTCCACCAAAATCGTGCGCTGCATTGTATGATCATTTGGCCCGTAAAGAGCACTTGATTACCTTTAGACATTAAAAAAGTGCTATGGAAATAAATAAATAAATGTATTTAGAAGAAAAAAAAGATATTTATAAAATCTAATAAAAAAACTCAATTCACATTAAATTTTTTTTTAAATTGAATTTCTTTGCAAAACTTCAGAGTGTCAGGCAGAAGCTGAAATCCGCGATGCTGCAGTTATTGCTTCTATTTTACAATGAATTCCAGTGAATTTTTAGTCCGTTTGAAGTCAGTTTGAAGCCAATCTGCAGTTGTTAGTCAGTAGCTTTAAATTTTAAATTGCGTTAAACCGTCGATTCGTTTTTCTTTTTTTTGTCGTAGCGATTCATCAATTTCAACCCAGACAAACTCGACTGACAGGGGCAGATACTGCGCTTGCGCGTGGTATTTTACTATGAATTTTATTTGAATTTTATTTTTATGTGCATTTTATATTTTATTTTAATTTTTGTTTATTTATTTAAGTTTTTGAATTATTATTTTTTGATTTCAGCATCTGATTTAGGTGAAATTTATTTATTACATTTAATAATAAATCTTTTTGATGTTATGACAAAAACGTTTTTATTAATGTTAATGTTTTAAAATGTTTTACTAAATGTCTTAAATTTTTATTTTAAATTTACACTAGGATCTATTCAGATTAGTATAAAAAAATATTAAAATAAATTACATTTTATATATATTCTATAAGTGAAGACAATAATATCTCTTCAAGTAAGATCAGCTTTTAATACTTATATTCAAGGTCTTTTTTAGAATCCCACATAACGTCCTACGCTGATTCTTTATATAGAAAAAAACATTAGTCGGAGATTAACTTTCAATATTTACCGTAACATGATTAAAGACAAGCCAACTAGAAAAAGATGTAGCCTTAATACCTTAACATTGGTTTATCCACATAGCTAAGTCTTTCTGCTAAAATGGGTTCCAAAACTATGATAGTTCAATTTAAAATTTTTTTTAAAAAATTTTTGTGATATTTTCTTGTTCATTCCTCAGTTAACAATATCTTATTATAACAATATCTTATTATTTTAGCAACATTTTTTGCAATAAAATTTCATGTCTATCATGCAACTTCTTTCTGAAGTCGTTCCTAAAAGTTGGCTGACTACGGCTATTTTCAACAAAAACGCCGATATTTTCTTGAGGATATGAGTAATAATAAAAAAATAATGTCGCATACACTATATACCAAACATTTCAAAAAATTTAAATAAACTCTTTAGGCTTATGATGACATAAAGAATCCTAATAAAGAAACCTCTACAAATCAATCTTTACAGCACACATAGAAATCAATCTATAATAAAATAGTACTAAGTTGTTATCATGGTACATCTATAAGGACTCCTACATTGTGACCGAAAGGTTTTCGGAGGTTCTCATTTAAAATTCGCGCGCTGTATATTTTTCGATATTTTAAGTTTATGTATTTGGCAACCACGTCCTTAATTAGCATTGCCCAAAAAATGGCAGCATCTGTCGGACAGTTCGTTTACGGCAGCTGTTGAAACCAGTTCACCTCAGTAGTGCGTTGCGAAAAAAACAATGGAAAAAAATATTGAACAAAGAGTTTGCATCAAATTTTGTTTTTCGAACGAAATTTCGTGTGCAGAATCGTTGCGAATGCTACAAAAGGCTTATGGGGAATCAGTTTTATCGAAAACTCAAGTTTATGAGTGGTACAAAGCCTTTCAGGACTGTCGTACGACCGTCGAAGACATGCCGCGTTCTGGACGACCTTCGACCTCTACCACCGACGAAAACATTGAAAAGGCAAAGGAAATCGTGTTCAAAAATCCTCATGTGAGTGTTAGAGAGATAGCACGAGAGCTAGGCATCGGTCGTGAGATGGCTCGTTTGATTTTGGTGGACAATTTGTGTATGCGACGTGTCAACGCCCGGCTTGTTCCGATTCACCTCAATTTGTTCAACATTATCAACGATTTTAAGGCCAAACATTCAATAAATACCATCGAACAGCCACCGTATTCACCTGATCTTGCACCGTGTGACTTTTTCCTGTTTCCCAACCTCAAATTACCACTCAGAGGAACGCGTTTTGAATCCATAGAAGACGTAAAACAGAATTCGCAGAGGGAACTCAAAGCCATACCGGAAAGCGCCTAACCAAATGATTTGATGAATTGGAAGGAAACGTTGCATTGTGT
>NC_051847.1:14869846-14872144 GCF_002237135.1 Teleopsis dalmanni | reverse complement strand
AAATCATTTGCAAATTCATACAAACTATGAAGAAATAGAGAAAAAAGTTTAATGACAAAAGATATTAATGGGTGGTAACACAACAACAATTCGACGGAGATACGAATTTTGTTTACCACACCTGTTGAGATCATCGTTTGAAGAAAATAATTATAAAATATAAAAATATACTTTTCATATAACATAATGTATCTGTGAACTCGTTTATGCTTTGCTTGTGATGTATTCAGCGCAGTCATTCTCTAGTAAATTAATTCTTTTAAGTAAGAGTAGCTTCTGTGTTTAATAATTGTAGAATATATAAAAGATTTTATGATTTAATATGAACACAAAATACTTTAATTTTTATTTTGGAAGTTCATTTTTTTGCGAATTGAGAGTTCATATGAGATACTTTGTCGGAAGGTTGTTTTCATAAATTTAAGATGTATTGTAATATAACATCAATTATAATTACAAACTATTATATATTTAAGGACATAAAAAATTAATTAAAACTGATTTATTGTGAAGGTAAAATTGATTTATTTAAACATATTTAAAACATACTACCGTCAATTGTTTGTGTACTGTGAATATGTTTTTAAGGATATAGAAGTAGAGTAAAATAATACATTTTAAAATAAGCTTAACTAACTAAAATTTATTTAAATAAACTAAGAAAATGTGTATGACACTTTTTGTTAGTTTAAAATCTAGAATGAAGTTAAATAAATTATAGTAAATAGGCACGCCAGACATAAGTTAAAATAAATTAACAAAATTTTAAGCTTGGTGGAAATGAAAATTTGTCTGTGTGTGGTTTTTTTTCAAATCTCTTACCTAATAAATTCATGTCAGTTTTTAGTCAAAAGTAATAATACACATAATTTTCATAGTAGATCCAGAGAATTTGCTACATTTCTTCAGCACAAAGAATGGTCCGTTGTGATATCACAGTTAAGATACCGCCCGTACACCAGACCTGAAGAACCCCCTCAAAGGTGATGTCCTCAAAGAGCAGCTATCTTATTAAAATAAAAACGAACCAATCTAATAAATCTCAATCACCAATTTTAAAATGAGAGCTCTGTTTGGTCAGTTAGAAAGAGGTAAAGATGGGCACTAATACATGAGGAGGAGTACAATTTCCTCCTTACCCATTGAGCCACAACTCCGATAAAAACCGTTAGAGGGCACACCAAGACTTATTCCATACCTCCCCAATGCACATGAAAATGGAACTAAATTTTAGCAATTCAACAGCTTTTCGTTGATAAAGCCGACAAATGTTTTCCAATTTGAACCAAGTGAGTTTTTTGATCTAACAAGAATCTTTAGCTACTCAACTTCTCTTTGCCAGATATTAATATACAATTGTGAATTAAGTTATTATAAGTCTGTTTGACGCGAGTTGATGAACATTTTCGTCATTTATATTTCTATGGTACCAACAATGTATAGGTTTCAGGAGTCAATTCAATCATCTAACATCATGGCTCTCTGATCTCCGTTGAAAGTGACTGTTAAGATCTACAACTCTAATAAGAATTCAGTGTTATAACTCTTTTTAGAAACCGCTCTGAAAGATGTAGAAATCTATTATCGATTAAACATCTACCGCTATTTTTGTGGTTTTCTTTATACTTTTATAGCGTCAAAGTTGAAATTATAGAATGTTTATATTGTTTGAATTTTTTTCTAAAAATTTTATATTTCAATTACGAATCATTTTGTAATACCAAAGGTATAAGTCAATACATAAATCATAAATATGTTCATCGTTTTAATAATATATTTTTGGATCAGATTATTTTTTTAAATTTTATAGATCTCTGATTTAATTCTAACTTTAACATATCAACTTTTTCGTCAAATTAACTTGGGCCTACACTTTCTGATCTCTTTTTGATGATTTATATAGTCTTGCATTTATATAAAATTCATTATGCATATGTATATGTTAACTGAATCTCTTTACGATGTTTATAATTATTCCAATTTTTGTTTCCAATTTTTTTAAGCGCCATATAAATCCGTAACCCCGATTACAAACTCTTTGGAATATAAGATTTTTTATTTGGGTTTTATTTAATTCCTAATTTCCTTGTTGCTTGCAAAAATAATCTTAAACTATAAACAAAAATATTGAATAACTACATTTAATAACAGTCATTTTTAATAACACATCCTTAATCTATTGACCTATCGATCTATCTACCTATCTATTCTCTTCACAATGATATATTTTCAGAAAATAATAATTACGCTATTTCTTTGCACATAAAGATTCTATAATATTTGATCAACATATGCCAA
>NC_051847.1:14866309-14869746 GCF_002237135.1 Teleopsis dalmanni | reverse complement strand
TACAACACTCAAAGGATTTTATATATAACCTATATAATAAACAAACAACTATACCGTTACAACGTGAAAATACATATGTTCATTAAATTTTTGTGGCGGTTGTAGCTCTAAAGATGCGGAGGAGCCTGTGCGCCACCTCATATGTCAGTGCACTTTTATAGGTAGAAGAAGATCAAAAATCTCCGGGCCACCTTTTCTTACCGATTTGACTTAGCTGTCATCCTGCAATATTAGGGACTTAACCAAATTCATAGAACTGTCAGGTGGGTTTACCTTTACCAAATGGATAAATGTCGTATACTAAACTTTTAGTCTATGAAAGAACCAACGCTGTTCATGTGGTACACCACAATGTGCCAATATTTGAGCTCAAGTGGGCTGTTTTGGATACAAAATCGCCACTGTAACCTACCTACATACCATGGTTATACGCATATAGAAGACATCAGCTACATTTCATTTAAGTAAAAATTTTAATGAAAACTTAATTAAACTTAATATATTTAATTATAAATGTATAAGATTTATACATATATTATTAATAATACAAAGCACCGCATTTATTCAAATTATAAACCACTTACTCAGAAAGTCAATTTTTAGTGTTTTTGTCATTTAATACAGAAAGAAGACATGGAAGATATGGCAGATATGGAAACATTTGTTAGTATAAAACTCTTATTTTTTAACCTAGTCGTATTGAATTCAAATCTTCTTAGTTTAGTGAGTATTAAATGAATTTTTCCTATATATTTGACATATGCAACTCGTACAACAAAACCCTTATACTCATTTAATTCATTTTTCTTCGGATTCATATCAAGCTATACTGACAATGCCCCGGAGAAAACCCACAAATTCAACCACATATTTAAGCGATTGAAAAAAATTATATCGTATTAATTGAATCCTTAAAATCGCTTGCATAAAAACACTACAAAAAATAATCGCTTTAATAAATTTTTTCCCTCAAGTTTTTTGTAAAAAAAATAATTTTTTTCACCAAAAAAAAAAGACTATTAAACTAATCTCTATAAATCGGCTTATTGAGTGTGAAATGTCCTTAGTTCCATAACATCATTATCCCGGTAATAGAAAAAAATATAGTTATTTTTTTCTCAAGCAACTCCTTGGGCATCTAAAAATCTCTTCTGAAAAGTGAATCGTGCCAATTTGGTTTGTTCTGTAAAGTAATTCGTCATTTGTCATGATGTAATCGTCGGAGCGCGCATCCGTTCCAGGGCAATGATCATGTCACACATCAATCACTTTCGAGTTACACGTTACGCGTGCTCAACTCATCTGAACTCAACTCAACTCAACACGGCAATAAAAATACAAAAATAATAAAAATAGAAATAAAAATAATAAACTAAAAATAATTTTGTAACTGAAATAATCATAAAATGCAGTATTGTTAGCATTGAACAATTAATTTCATGTATCTGCAGACACAAATAAATAGCTCCGCACAAGCAAATTGATGCACAAGTACAGGCAGAATAAAACACTGATTAGGACACGGAAGGAAGCGTGCATTATAGAATAGAAAAGGACATCATCGTTTGTAGTTGGAAGTGCAGCTGCCACTTGCAAACTTGATTCAAGTGTGGCGCTTGAGCAGTGAGCATTGTTGTCCCTGATGAATGAGAAAGGTAAAGCGGCGAAGAGGAGGGTTGAATTATAGATAATTGTCCAGCGGCACTTGTACCATGATATTTAAACAATTGTAATTCTAAAGCAAATAAAATTGTTCAAATAGAAACAATGGACTCATTGTGTATACGATCCTTTAAAATCATTGTTTACATGTGCATTCAATTGTTAGATACATAAACCAAACTCATAAATTTTGCTTTTTAGTATTTGTTTTATGAGCATTGAACATGCATTTGAACACGAAAATTAAACAGGAAACTTTAAGCTGAACATAAAAATATTAAATCTTTTCACGTTAAAAGCTTCAAGCAATGATATAAGCGGGCCATAAATCACAATTAGGTCAAGCACCCCGTAAGTTGATATAATAAAAAAATTATAATCCGAAAGTGAAACTTTATATATGCTTCCAACGGATGGATAGGTTGCAACGTGTACATGTGGGCATCCAAAATTAAACAAAAATGTAATTTTGAAAAAATTAAATACAATAGAAGTACAATGGTGTTCCATTTCACCCAGTTGAAGTCAGGTCAAGATATTTGAAAAATACTAAAAAAATCCCATAAAGCATTGTATTGCAACATAAGTTTTCAAAAATTTGTAACTACTACGAACCTTTAATATAGCACAAAATACTTTTCAAGGATATGTCTTTGCAACTAATTAAGATTATCTCGCAAGTAGGTCCCTAGCATGTTTAACCTATGTTGCGCATGTGCCAAACGAAGACCAAACAAATGAGAAGTACTTCTTCAATTTTCCTAAATACTACAACGAGTTATTGCAAAAAATATTTAATCTTCTGGCATGCTTACCTTAACGGAAAATAAGAATAATAAAAGAATAATTTTACGATAAAGCATTCTAGGAGCAAATTAGCGAAGTAGAACTTGTGATAACTGGCTTTCTATTAACAAATAAATTTTTAGAGAATCTTGAGACCCATCTTGAGACTATTGAGAACTATAAGTTCTTATGCTGTATAAGATGGAATATATTTATCTGGGAACTACCTTAAATACCAAAAATGACGTCATTTTAGTGATTCAACGAGGAATCAATCTTGCCAATAGAAGCTACTTTGGGTTTAGTAGGTATTAAAGAAATAAATAATATACACTTTACAAATCTTTTATCATGTTTGTCCTACTTCATGGTGCAGAACAGGATTAATATCCAACAGTGATGAGAAAGCAACAACGAAATATATGGAACGAAAAATTGTTTATAGTGCCCAACTGGAATAATAACCAACGATTATGATAAGTCGGCAACGAATTGTATGGAACGAGGAGTTGTATGAGCAATGCCAAGACACTGTTATGTTGAGTTGATTGTTTGCAGTAGCAGGTCAGCACGTATTCTTCCATTATAATTAGTAACCAATTATTAACCATTTTACTACCACATTCCTTGCAAGAAATCTTAAAATATAAAAAGACAAATTAACCTCTTGTATTTAGATAGTTTATCAGTTTTATCCTCCTGACAAACTATTCCTTGCAAAAAACCTTAAAAGATAACGACACAAACTAGCCCCTTGAATTTAGTTAGTTTAGCAGTTTTATCATTCTGACAAACTATTAAAGAGTACTGGCCTAAAAAGTTGTTCTTCTGAAAACTAAGGCGAGGCACTTATAGAGAAATGGCTTGATTGTTTCTTCTTCCTCTATGTTTCCACCACTTCTCCACAAGTCCCTCTGCTAGGGTTCCTGTATACCTATGGTCAGAGAATATTTCAGACAGTGACATATCTTAGTTTATTACAATCTAAG
>NC_051847.1:14819757-14866209 GCF_002237135.1 Teleopsis dalmanni | reverse complement strand
TGATTGACAGCCAGGAAGCAATTTCTTCAGCCAACCACTGCCGGTTATATGGTCTGCATGCATGTGTGTATTGACTGAAGAAATCAAGTTGTTATATGTATAATTAATGTAATATAATTGTAAATGTGGATTTATTGCTATTATTAATGTTATGGCTACTTGGTTGCTATTGGAAATAGTTTTCTACAATTATTGGTTTGCGTGATGTTTGCTTGTAAAAGTTTGTAATTAAATGTTAGTAAAGCAAAAAAGTGATACGCCATGGATATATGTGTATAGATAATTAGGACAAACAATGTCCAGTAGTTAAATTAACTCCACGAAAGTGTTTGCTATATTTCACAAATTTGGTGAAATCATTTTTTTGATTTGTTATATAATTAGCTAGAACACGATAAATACGTTAACTTCATTTAATTTATTTAGTTAGTTACCATATTAGTATTTTTATAATTTTCTTGTTCATAAACATTTAGCTAATATATCTAAATATATCTATGGAAGAAAACATTGAAAAATATTTAAATAAGCTAACATCAAAAATGCTGATTCACGATGATCATTGTAAATTGTTTTTATTTTATTCATTGCTCATCAGAACAGTTTACTCTCTTCAACCTAATATTTCATATAAACATGTTTTATAGTTCAAAGGAAATTTGATCAGATTCTAAAATTATTTTCAAAATTTATAACGAAATTAATATTCATTGAATTTTTAGGTTTTAAAGGTCAGTGAAAGGGCGTTGAGCTCCAAGATATATTTTTAATTCTTAATAATTTCAACTCTACTTTTGGAGTACCTATATGTAAGCTATATGTATTGAATTTGGGTTTGAAAACCTTAAGTGATTTTTTTTAATTAATATTTTAAATTCATAATACTATTTGTTCTGCTATATATGTGATCTTATCATATATTTTATTAAATAAGTACTAAATTCGCTTTAAAAAACATAACTTTATCAAAATATTAATTTTTTGGGTAATATTCCACTGGTTAATCAGTAACCAAATTAGTTAAATAAAATCTAGATTTTATGATAACAATGGAAAAAACAAATGAAACGAAATAGTTAATAATATTTCCTAATTATGTTCTTAATTAAACATTTTTTCGCACTGATTCTGATAAAAATATATGTAATCAAAAAGTTAATATAGTTATCATATCGAAATATTTAGATATAAAGCTGGTATAGTTTATTGGCATACCATTAACAATATTACTTCAACAAAACTTTTTCTTAATAATACTGAATATTTCATATGTAACAATTTTATACATACGTGCATATTTTAGTGTTAATCCCAAATCCTCAACCAATTTTGCATCACGCTTGGCCTGCTCTAAGACAGGATCAATTATAACAGCTTCGTGTGTGTTGAGATCAGCTAAAAGGTAAGTGTATGTGCTACTTTCCGTATCGAAAAGCTTAAAACAGAGTTGTTTAATATTACATACTTTATAAAGCCAGTTTTAATTTTAAAGAATAATATTTAATCAGTTTATTGTAAATATATAACCACATGAAAATATTCAATACAGTGTATGTATTTTTGGGTATGTTTATATACACTTCACAATAACCTGACGCTTTATTTTTAGTACACTTTTAGTAGACTTACCTGTCGGAAGAAGAAATCGTTTGAAAAAGAAATGCGTGGTAACATTTTGGAATCTGCACTGCAATGGTGTAAGCGATATTTGTTTAAAAGTGGCGCAGTAGTTGGATTTAACGTTACAAATTTATTCGACTGCAACACTCCACGCCTAACTGCTGAAAGCAAACTGAGCGATGGTAATTTCATATTTTTGCTTTTTTAACTTTACACAATCTTCGGCGATAGTAAAACTTATTATTTGTTGTTGTTGTTGTGGTTTCAGCTGTTATTGCTTTTGTCGGCTAATCAAAATGATTGCTCAGTGAGTAACTTTGTTTGTGTATTGTAATAAAAACGCTTCGAAGTTTATTAAGTTTTGTTTTATGATTTAATTATTTATACACTTCTGTTTTGCTTCTTCGTTTCTACAAAGTATTTTTTGTTATTAAATTTTTATTGTTTCTATATTATTATTCTTGCTTTGATTCATTCATAAAGCTGTTTTTTCTTAAAACAAATATATTTTGTTTTTGTTTTTATTGCCAAAACGTGCCATGTAAAAATATTCTAAAAGTTATTAAAAAAATATTTGCAACACTTGTTTTAATCACTTTTGCATTTACAGAATGAGTTTCTTTCACTTTTTAATGTTTTAATTTCAGAAACTTTTTAAAATACATAAAATTTCATTGTAATTTTGATTTATAAAAATTGTATTTATTCTGCACATTTATCCACGGAACAGCTGGCACAGACTAACGAAAATCTGTTTTGATATGCCAAAAGTTTGGTGCGTAAGCTTAAAGCTTTTTTCCAAAACCTGTTGCTTAAAGCTTTATTGTTTATTTTTTAGTTATGTATGCGAAGTACAAAGAAATACGTACGTGATCTGTTTTATATACTTAATGGAGAACGTTTTTGTTTTTGTTGTTTATATTTACCTGTGTAAATTCGCGAAAATGCTCACACGAGAAATGTTAATATGCCGGTAAATCGGTTGATTAGCGACTTCAATTAACGAGAAAATTGATATCAACCGTATTATATTACAAAACAATATTTCAACTTTATCTTTGAGTTAATAAGTATATAAAAGCTGTTTATTATATATACAAATAAATTGATTGATCATATAATTAATTATTGGTGGTTGGTAATCAGGCCCGTAATCAGGAATTTACCTCGGGGCTCCTTCAGATAATTTCAGTACTTAATAAAATTTTTATATTAAATTTTTATATATTATATTCAATATATAACAGTGTTACTAATACTAAAAAAAAGAAAACAATATTCAAATTTAATTGCGGGAAATTTTTAAAATTTTCAGAACATTCGAATATGAATAATTGATTATATTCAACATGCTGTCAAAGTAGAATTTTATACACCTAAATTCACCACACTGTGGATTTAATAAAGCTTACAGATTTTGCAAAGATCATTCATAAACGATATCATCTCGATACATTGAAGCAAGGTTTTTTAAGATTAACTAAATTAAATACTGACTTATTTTCATTTTATATTTGAAATTATTTCAAACATATATTTATTAGCAACAAGTGGATGAAATCCTTGAATATAAATTTAAACGATTACCTGGAGAAAACTTTAAAATTTAAGTCGTGTTGAAAAAACTTTATTTTTTGTAAGATGTTCGGATATTTTAATATAAAAACTTTTTTAGAATTTACGGGTAACAGCTGCTTTAAAGTCCAATTTATTTTACACAAAAAGGGTGGAAAATTATATTTTTAAAAGAAAGTTCTCAAGCATTTATAACTGAAATTGTTTACTTTAAAGATAAGAAAATCCTTTTTACGATTTTAATATTCTAACTGTGCACAGAAGTAATTAAATGAAAAAAAAAATGCGTCTATAAATTTTAACTTCAGTACAAAATGTATTTACCTATGTACACTATTGATAATCATAGGATGATGAGGAAAATGAAAGGAAGCACATTACTCAAGAATTTTCTTTAAGCGTTCTTTGAGAGTTCTTAGCGCGTTCTTTTGTAACATCTGGAAAATACTCGTAAAAACTCTGTTTCGCAGCGTGACTTTTATAGTTTATGTGCTAGACAATAGGCGTTGAAAGGTCGAATTTTTATAAATAAATTCCCGAAAATTTATTTGAGGTTTTTATAATGTTTATATGCTGTGAATTGTTTAACGTTTGCTGTTTTTTAGTTTTGTACAACTTTCTCCGAAATTCTTGTGTAAGAGTTGCAGGGGTTATAACCTCTTAAAATAAATTACATATTGTAATTTGAAGCTAAATTAATTAGAGAACATTTCTCACAAAATTACTCATTCGTTTCCATCGTTACATGCTGAGATTAAAATTTTAGCAAATTAGATTTTTAAAAAGGTTATGTGTAGATACACGCAAAATAAGTAAATAACTAGATGAATATATGTCCAAAGATGTTAATGTAAGGAAACAAGTTTTTTTTTTGAAAGAGATATTTTTCAACTTGTTAGTAGAATAGAATTGATGTGGAGATATAATATTTGTGTAATTTTTTAAATTAGTTACTAACTTCATTACATTGCTTAATCTGGTATAATATGTATCTGTTCTTCGTATTAGAGTCATCTTGATAGATACCGACAGAGTTTTAGTGTTTATTTCTATGAATCAATCCATACAATATAGAGTTTTAGATATGTTAAATGGTAGATAATAGAAGATCCATACGAGTTTTAGATATGTTAAATGGTAGATAATAGAAGATATATAAAATATCGAGTTTTAGATATGTTAAATGGTAGATAATAGAAGATAGTAGTACTAGCTTATTTCAAGGGTATCAGTTCACTTTTGGTTTATAAAACAGGTTCTTTATGATGTCATAATAACTTTTATGATAACTATTGTGATAACCATTTTTACTAGATTCGGCTATGTGCTTTATATCTACATTGGATTTTCTTAGCTTTCTAATGTTAGAGTGGTCTTCTCATTACAGTTTATGTGTTGTGATGTATTATAAACTCAACTTTTTTGACTACGTATTCTATTAGATCAAAATAGTAACAGAAACTCATATAAAAATCACGACCTATGATTATTACGACCTATTATTAAAACCTTGTAATTATTTACGCAACAATTACGCCACCTATAATTCTAATGCTACTAAATATAGGGTCTTCTTTTAGTGATAATTTATATTCAAACAACGGCACTCAGCATTCGATAGTGAGTATGTCTAACATATCGATGATTTTCATTTAAATACTTATGTCCGAACAACGTTTACAATTATTTATATATGAGTATGTATTTATTCAAAATATATAGAATGTCAATTAAAAAATTTTTTTACACTATACACTACACTATGAGACTTTGTTGTTCATTTTTGTTTATTTAAATTTAAAAAGACCCAAAGACGAGTCATTAATATACTTTCGTCGATGTACTTTTAAAAGCGTAGAGTTTGAGTAGTGTTTCTATAAAAATATTAAAAATTGGTGTTACTGTTTATGGCGTCAAGAAAATACTCCGGATTTCAATGATATTCCGGATGTTGTCACATATTGAACTGTGGCATGGCATTCTAGATATTAATATTTATCGCGAGTATAAAAGTGACGTTTGTTGGTATTGGGCTCTGCTTATACGTCAATTATGATCCATCCATGTAAGCAAGCATTTAGAGCGCCTATTGTGGAATGCTGCTTTAAATATTTAAAAATCTTGTGGAAAATTTGAGTTCCAACCGAAATTAGCTATTTTAATGCGTTTTATAAAAATTCGATATCGAATAAAAATATATTTGATTGTTATGAGTGTTGTTGAAAAAACCACATACTCAGAGAAAACGCAGTATAACGAAATAATTCTATGGTTAATTTGATTAAATCAAATAGTAATTAAATAGTAAATTCTAGGATTTCTAATCACATAAAAAATTCGCTTTCATATTATAAGTACAGTAAATATTACAGTAAAATATTATTGTGATGGTGAAGGGATGGAGCATATCAACTTGCGATTGAATTGATGCTGTTGGGTTATAGGTTATAGATCTTAAAATTAGAGGAAGTAATGTCTTAAGAACCTCACACGTTTCTTATTATTACAAAATATATTATTTTTGTGAGTTAAACCTTGATTAATTTTTTTATTTCTTTTATTTGAATATAATATCATTACTGCTCAATTTCTATATTTTATATTATGTAATTATACAACTTCCGAAAAGTAATCAAAGAAGGTAACTGAACATAAGAAAAGTCAATTAGTTAATGTTGGGTTTAATGAACTTCCCAAAGCAATTGTAAATTGGTATGGTGTGTTTTTGTAATTTGGTGTGGCAATGCCTTTGTAATTTCAATTAAATGAGCTTAACTGAAAACCTTTTGAATTACTGAACAACAATGTTTTTATTACGTGTTAATAAATTTGAAAATCGATATGAATTGAATTAAAGTTTAATTTTTTTTAATAACGATAACATTTAAACAATTAAATTGTAATTTTATATTTTGCTTGAAAAGTACAGTCTACTGTCCATAATTTATGGATTTACTGAAGTTGGAAGGTTGATGTGTTTATAAAAAGTATTAAAATTAAATAATAGTCAAAAGTATGAGTAATTTTTTATATTAATTTTGTAAGTCATAAATTTTGTATTGAAAACAATATGTTTTCATATATTATTTGTTATTATTTTTTTGTTATCAATGTACAACTGAACCCTGCCATAAAGAAATGGTCAGTAGGGAAAGTATCGATAGTGTTTTTCTTTACATTCAAATATTTATTTATTTTGCAAATAATTAATTTGCTTTTCGCTTTCATGTTACAATTGAATGATTTTGTAAAGAAAGTCTTTAAAATAATTTTTTGCTAACTTATTGCATGCCGTAATAAAAATTAATATTTACAAGTATATACCACGAATGAGGCACGAATGTGGTTTTTTTTGTGTACAATTAATGTTACATTTGTCTGTATAGTTTCCATAATTAGACAAAAAGATACGTAGAAGACTTTCATAAATTACATTTTCAAATTTTTTTGGAAAATGGAAATTTAAATATGATTTGTAATAGTGAAATATCTTACAAAGAGTTTGAAGCACTTTTTGAATCGATAGCTAGCTTATAAATGAATACTTTACCAATATAATTAAACTTCAATCTTGTTGAAATATTTTTGCTTTGTAGTTCGCCCGCATGGTGATTTTGTACAAGAACACTTTTATTACGATTCTTTTCTTAGTACTATGACTGTAGTCCGACAAAATTTTATTTTAAAGATGTTAATATTCATCACCAACAAGTAGCTTTATAGTTCTTTAGGCTTTACCTTTATCTTCACTGTAGAACATAATAAATAGTTCAATCTTCACAGTGAGCGATGTCACCCAAGCGATCCTGCTTTTTGCTACTTTCCTAAAATTTTGTGCTTTCGTAAGACACTACACAGTCTATCCATCTAAGCTTAAATTTTTCTGGTGCCCTATAACACTGCGCAGGGAGGATAAAAATGGGTGTATTGTTACAGATAAAGGTAAACAGGTAGCAGTTTGAAAGCCTATATGAAGATACAATTCCAATTCTATAATACAGTTCATTTAGTACTAAAGTAATTCGTACAAAAATGATTAGAAAGCACAAGATGCTATCTAATTTGCAATCATATTATCATTACAATGAGTTTAATCATCAGGTTTACAGGACATGTCTGTGATAGAAGCCAGGTATGAAGACACAATTCTAATAAATCATTAACACGGATTTTACTTAGGACTAAAGAAATTCATACAGAAATTATTAGAAAGGACAAGATGCTATCTAAAGTGCAATCATATTATCATTAGAATGAGCTTAATCTTCAGGTTGTAATGAACTTTAAGTACAAAGCTTTAAACAAGTCCCTGACACAATCACTGAGTAGGTACATCTATCCAACAATGTCCATGACCACTAAATAAAATTATTAAAAAATAAATAAATAAAAAATTTAAAAACTTATTCAAATAGTTTTTTAAACCTTTTGCTTGTATTATTAATCAATAATAACAAAAGTTCTGTGATTTTTATTTTAAGAAAAATACTTGAATATATTCACATCCATGTTATTATTTGTAAATTTTTTTTTGTACTTCAGTCAATGATATAAAAGAATTAACATTTTTTAATAAAGCAAATTTTTGAAAGAAACTTTTTGAGCACATTTCAGTTTTGAATATTAAAACGACTGTTGCCGCTTTATATTCATTCATATTTAAATAGGATTTGAAGCATTGATAGTCTAATGGGAAACTTGTGTTATTCCGTCAGAGATAAGTTAATTAATATGATAAGTTAACTGTGATAAAATGTTGACAAAAGACGACATTCAGCTTTTTATTTATTATTGATTTTTGAAATGAACTTACCATGGATGCGGATTTTTGTTTAGCAAAAGCACGATGATGTGCTGATATCGGTTCACTAACAACGCTGCCAGAATCCATTTTTCTCGTTTAAGTAATCATGCGAATTTTTAAAATCTGAAGGAAAAAAGAAAAAAATTAAAATAGATGTTCATTATAAATAATTAATAGTTAAAAAATATTTAAAAGGTTATAAATAAAACATTTGTGTGTGAAAGACTAATGGAATAAGTCTTAAAACAAACTTCAAAATGTATCTGTAAAAATTTACTTTATAATTATGTCTCGACAGTATAATGATTCCAATGCCAAAGCATAAGATTTTTTACACATAGTAAAAAAATTCTGTCAGATGTTAATAGACACTTAACTACTTATATATGTATTGTCTAGGTATTATAAATTTATGCTTAATCGAATAAATGTGTAACCTATGATATCTCAAAATTTCCAAAACTTTATGAAACAGCGTATATTATAGTATACATAAAGAATAGGTATTGGAATCGTAGTGCTTGGATGTTCTTGGAAGGTCGCTAAAAATGAATGTCAATTAGAGACATATATTATATATATATTATCAAGAAGTTGTATATATAGCCATTCAAAACTTGCAGTTTTATAGCTATATGTTCAAGTTAGATCTTAAAATTGCTCAATTTATAAAGTAACCTATAATAGAAGGATGATATGCAAATATCTGTGCACTAACACACTAAACATTATTATTTTTGTTTTTATTTATTAGTAATGATAGTTTAGATTATAAAGCTAATACTAACGTAGAGGTATAGGTCTGGGTATTGAGGTCTTCAGTTATGTGCTATGACAAATTGATACTAAATGTTTATAATTATATAGCTATATTATAGTATGGCATGTTTATACAATACAATACTATAATACAAATACTTATATTATACACTAAACATTGTCTTTAGCATTGCCTACTGAAAATTCCCATCGGTTCGCATTGGCAGCACTTCACTCTTATTTCTCGATTTTTGTTTTTATACTGCTTGATAGCATCTTCGTTATAATTAATTAATTATTTATATTTAAATTAGAGCAAAAATATGAAGAAATATATATATAATCAAATATATCAAATAATTGAAATAGAATAAACTATGAAAAAAATAGAAACTTCTTCTATAAATTTTCATAAATATTGCGAATATTAGTTTTTAATAATACTATGGAATTATTTAGGCCATCTGGAATGTAGGTCGCAAAACGATCCACCCTTTAAAGTTCGCTTTAGAATACATTTATTTAAATAAATAAATAACATAGCTAAATGAATATTAATTTAGTTTTCTCTGTTCTGTTATAATATTATAATAATTATTATAATAGTTAAATGGGTATTAATTTAGTTCTCTCTGTTCTATTATAATAGTAGTTATATGAATGGATGTGATAACAATAGACTTGTTTACATCTAAACAATATCTTTTCTTCATAATAATGAAAATAATATTAATACAAAAAAGTATTCTTATAAAAATAAATAATTATTACGCTCTGGACATTAATTATGAAATAGTGCAAAATAATTACGGTGCAACTAAGCCAAATTGTACTTTCTTTCCTCCTTTCCTTTTCCCTTTTTTTTGTAAGCCTATCTTTTCATAACATCATAAGTATATTTAAATATATATTCAGCTACGAGTACTTGTAATCAAAAGTATTTGAATAACACAATTTTTCATGAATTCATGTATTTATTTAGAACCACAAACGTTGCGTATCGAATTGCTTAAATATGCAAATGCGCATGCGTAACCATTGCAAACGCATTTTTTCATTTACACTTATCTCTCCCCCTTACAAATTACAATGCCATGTAACTTGAATCTAAACGAGATACTACGTACATTCAGCGCAGATACTTACCATTGGCTTTCGATGCAATTTTCGCTGTGGGGTGCATTGGGCGTTGTAACGGTGTCAGTATAAATTACGCACTTTCGCACAGAAATATCTTTTGTGCTCTCAACAAAGTATATTTATCAGTGCGAAGTAATTTACATAAAATTCATTAGGATTTTGCTTGAAAAAGTAGAAAAATTGTATTCAAATTACAAGGGTCTGCATTTGTCAAAAGGTGTAAAGTTTTAAACAAATAGTATTGTATGTAAATGCAATGTAAATTTGTTATCTGTAAAATTCTATTATTTTTTTAATAAATTGCATTTGTACTGGTTTTATTGAGTACACAAAATCCTTTAATTATAGATTCATGAGCGACATTTGCATTAGTTCATTAGTTTGACTTATTTTGTATATGAAATGAAATATTGCAGTTGTCAATTTCATTAAATAATACATAAATAAAAAGTACAGTTTTAGGTTTTAAAAAAAAATTCCATTTGAAATGAAATACTTAAAGTGTTGAACAGTACATTGCAGATATATTTAATTGCAATTGATTTTATCAAAAATAATATATGCAAATAATATGTTGGTTCCAATACTTTAAAATTGAATATTTTAAGGAACTATGTTATAGTTCATAGGTTAATTGACGCGGACAAGGACGACCAACTTCTGTAATAGCCAACTAAGTAAGTAAGTATAGTTCATACTTAGTTTCTCACTGATTCTAATATCAAACTTAAAATTGCTATAAACAGCACTAAATTCTTTTTTGCGATCTGGTGTCATTCCAGTAGTATAATCATATCTGTCACATTACACATTATAGTTCTATTAATGAGGTTAGTATAAATATAACATATATCAATTATTTAATTATACTTCTTATGTATGCTGATATACGATTTAAGAATAAATTAAAATAATTTATGGATTTGTATATGTTTACTATGTCACTTTGTATGCTGAGTGGTACTCGTTTTAGCTATAAGCCTTAATCTGTTTAGCTATTTAAATTTTAAAAAATATTCATAGAACGGATTTATGTATGTGGAAATATATGCAAATGGAACTGTTGAAATTCTTACGTTTTTATGCAAATTAAGCGTAGTCAAATTATTTACAAATGTTACAAGACCAATGACTCAAAAATAATTGCAATTAACGAGTTGCAAAAAAAAAAAAATACACAAATTACATTCAGTACATAAAACAGAACAAAATTTTGTTAAAAACATGTAAAGAAAAACAATTGTTTTTGTTTAACGAACCGTGAACAGAATGAGACAATCTTTTTTCTTGTCTTTCCAAGAAACGCTAATTCGGTAAGTAGTCTTTTTCTTCACTGTGACTATAAGAAAATTTATCATTTGTAGTTAAATAGCATTGGAGATAGTTTCTCTATAGAAATTCACAAGACAGCGACTTCAATTGCATTTTTATATTTCTGCTATATAGCTGAGCAGAAAGAAATGCAGTTTCCTCTGACATATGCTATGCAATTCGAGAAAGAAAATATTTGAACCTTAAACTCAATTGAAGTTGTTACAAATTTAAAATTAAAAACCTTCTCATTTGCAATTGCGTTGTTGATTTTTCCACAGATACTATTTTATATGTGCACATGTGCACATTTATCTGCAAAAAAGTAAAAATCTTAGCATTGAACGCCCAAACAATCGCAACGAACTCCACACGTTATCACGCACCTTACAATTGCGTTTCCGGCGTAGTTTGTTCAGATACAACAACAACAATAAACAACAACACGTGTAATTAGGTATTCATTTTTTAGACTTTGCACACTAATTTGTTGGCTGCCATCTTAAGAATTACATATACTCATGTGTGTACTGCTTATGGGTATTTGTAGTTATATTAAGAGGTTCTAATGTAATGGTTTTGACTCATGCAAGAAGTAGCGTTCCGCTTCATACACCCCAAAGTTAATTAAGAATACAATTTGTATTCCAACGAAAACAAAACTTGGAAGGCGAGGGTGTGTACCCAATAGAGCTTAAAAGGACGGACCAAAGAAAACAGAATAGTTTGGCCTCAAAACGGAAATAAAATTAATTGCACATTAATGTGCCAATTTTATATGTTTCTTCTATGGTTCAAACTCTTCAGACTTAGTTTTCGTACGGCTGCCAATTGTAGACAATATTGTAGAAAGCTGAGACTAGAAAAGCGTTTTCCGATTTCTATTTATTACTGATCTTTTACTTATATATTTTACTAATAATATAGTAGTTAAAGAGAGGCTCCTAACTTACAATGTTGTAGAAAAAGAGATCATATGTTTAAGGTATTTTTCAAGATTGATCATTGATCTTTTAAAAACAGATTCTAAATATCTTTAATAAACACGAAGATCCAAGCTTTGAATGTTCGGAACTTTTTTCCAATTCAACTTTGTAATATCCGTAACCCAAAGTCTCATAAACACGGTTCAGTCTATTGTCGATAGATGGCTTTGAACACCTACCGCAGGAATGGTAACTTGATATTTTACTTGGACCATAAGAAGAAAGTCTTTTTAGATATAAATGTGACAATAGGAAAATGTTGCTACTTATTCCAGTTAATATTCGAGTTGCTTTGTGAATGTCTTTTTCATTCATTTTTTTTTATTTGCAACCGTACTATGCGTCCTGAACAACGAGATTCCCGTAGTAAGTAACTCAATCATCTCGGATGGTCAATCCTTAACAGTTCTAGAATGTCAAGCTTTTTTGCATTAATTGGATAGGCTTGCCAGTTTCCAATTCATGTTGGTACTTGAATACTGTGTCATTTAGGGTAATTGTAGAGCACATGAGCTTGCTAAGCATGTTAATTTAATGTACTAGTCATTGGCTTTAACTAAAATGGAATCTACTATTAAGTAATACGATATCCGTGCAGCCGGTTACTGTGTTTTATTAAGATATAAAATAAATTTTTTTGTACTCAATAGTGAGATTTGCTCTGGTTGTTAATCTGCAGAGGAGAAGGAAACTGTATTTCACTTTATATATTAGTGATGTCTTTGGCTAGTGAAAGATATCACATCTGTAGAACCCTTACTATTTATGCCCTGACAGAGCTGTCATTATTCGAAATTAAGGACATGATCGAATGTTTCACTTTTACTTAATGAGGGCAATTGCGCCTATCTTCTTCAATGTTTTATGTGCGTTGTTTACTTTTCTGTTAATTAATGTTTAGGTGGTCCTCTTGGTTTAGGCGTATCAACAACATTTTGTCCGTGGTATTATAATGGTCTCTTTCTTGAGAGTGATTCATATCATTCTTCTTCATTGGTTGCAGTTTTCTGTTATGAATTCTATAGGAATTTATTCTACAGAATGTACACATTATAGATAACAGTGACAAGAGTAGGGATCATTGCTTGATACCAGAACGCGTGACTGATGCGGTCGTTACTATATTTGAGTTGTTTCAAACATACATGCATATATTCACTGATATACTGTAAAAGTGATTTGAGTTAGTTAAGTAATCTTGTGATGAATATAAAACCTGCTGTTTCACTAGTTTTGATATTCGGATTATATTTGAACATTATGTTTTTTAATGAAAATAATTATTAATTATGCTGTGGTACACAATATAAAGTTATTTTCATATTTGTGGGAATAAAATATTAATCTATACAACAATAAATTAATGGTATACTTTGAGATTTTAATACCTTCAATTTAGTATTTCAAATCGTAGGAGTAACTAAAAAGCAGAGATTATAATAATTTTGTTATTTTATAATTATGAGTTCATGCATATTTATTAATAACCTTAATTCACTTGACTTCACCTATTTTTCAATTTTATTTTGCGTAATATTTTTTAATTATATTCATAAAAAATAAAATTTAAAATATCTTAGAGTATGAAAAGGCTTTCTTTGAATTGCAGCAACGTGTGACAGTTTTAATGGTAAACATTGCATTACTTAATCCCATTTCGATGGGTTTTTTGATATTTGAAATGTGAAGATATTTCGTGTTTGTTTGGGGCGTAACAAAGTTGCAAATTTAACACAAAACACAAAAGATACAAACTTGAGTTACTTAAAAAAGACAAAATGGAAACAAAGAAATCCACTATTCAATTGCTCTACAGTGCTTATACAGAGGCTTGTCGCATGCCCAGATTCATGTCTTCACAAAAAATATAACAAAGATCATTGTTTTATTCAATTTATAATAATCATTACATGTTATCGTTACAATGTAATGGAATTTAATTGCCAACATTGTTGGAACAATTATTACTGAATAACACTTGATATGTTGATGATAATAACATCTTTTTTGTGGTTCCTATTTTTTGCATTGCTGACATGTGATTATTTTTGTACCAGGAAGCGGCAGAGTATTTGTATCTGATAATAAAACCCTTGAGTTGGCTGATTTACTTAGTTTGAAATTAAAAACTATACTATTTAATTATATACAAATATATTTCATGATATCAAAATTTTGTTAATTTCCGTGCCAAAGTTACAAAGAATTAAGCTACACAATACCTGAGTAATTTTGATTCAAAGTATTGTCATGTACAACGTACTTAACCTTTTCGGTGCTTGAATTTTATAATTAATATGTTCTGCAACTTAATTATTGTTATGATATTTTAGTGATTTTTTTCAGAAATTTATTTTGAGTATTTTTATATACATAATATACCGATAAAAATATACCTACATGTTGCAGAAATGACTACATACGATATTGATTTTTGTATCAATATCTTCTAAATTCAAGGCTCTCAAATACACGTGATCAATCGGAATTATGTGCTAAAAAATCGAATAAACTATGTGAACTTTCAGTTAGAATGAGCCTTATCCTGTGATAACTTTAATATCGATCATACGTAGAGCAGGTATTCATTGTAATGTCACAGTATTCTACAAATATATAACTCATTGCATTTGCTAACAATATCATTGGACATAGCAAACGGTTGCTTATTGCTGCAATTGCCATCATCTGCGAAAATGGGCTGGTAGATGATTGAAGAAAAACCATAGTATATGTCGGCAATTGGCAAAAAAAGTTTATTGTTTGGGTGGCATACTGGTTGCCGCACGAAGTTGGTAAAGTATTATTTCAATGATTTCAATGATTTCAACTTGAAAATAATATGGTGAATAAACAGTGCCAATAGGTACTATAGGTGCTATACATATAGGTTATGTAGGGAACGAAGATGTAAACTACTCTAGTTCGACACTAACACAATTTAGTTCCCTTAACCTTCTTGTGCTTATATAAGGTGTGGGAGCGTGTACGTTATCACAATATTGAAGAGAATTGATTTTTTTCAATCAATAGTCATTTATGAGTTGGCTACATTGTCCTACTACTGGGACATTACCACCAGAATGAAAACAATACATGATTTCTGTTTAGATATTACAAAATTGAAAAACAAAATATAATTTTGTAGTATTCATTTCGTGGAATTACTTTGATTCTACTTTGATTTAAATGTATATGTGTGTGCGGACACAGCCGCAAATATTCATAAAATAATTGCTAGTAATACTTTAGATGAAATCAACATGCCGACAATCAAATCGAATTGAACTAACAAATATTAATGTAGCAAAATATTTCTAACACACAAACAAACCACAAAAATAGACTAAAATATTTAAAAAAAAAGTAATTAAACATTAATTAAAAATTTCTTTTAGCACGATAGATACGATACATTTGTATTTGCCTCGATTGATATATCGTTTCATGAGTGCAATTATAGAAGCAGCAAAAGATCAAATACCCCAACGCATGAGTTCATTTGGAATAAGTTATCTCTTAAAGACTAACAACCAATTGCGAACCGCAAGACACAAAGACATGGCTTTGTAGTATGTCTATTGACCAGAAAGAGCATTGATCTATTTTGCACGCATCATGTACGTAAAGAAATTGATATTCTTGAACATATCAAAAAGATATATTTGCCATGAAAATATTTTCAATCCACGAATATATGCAAAATATGGTATACATGCTTCAGTAAGTTTAGCAGAATAATTTAGATTATTTATAAAAGTGCAGTAATATATAAACATAAAAGTTGAAGTATTTAAGTTTTTTCCCACAAAACCAACTGTAGACAGTTAGTATTATTGTGTATTATTGAGTACACTTGTAAGTGTACTTCTGTAGACTAACTAAATTCTCAAGGGTCTCATTTAAACGCCATTCAAGTGCCTGTCTGTTCCCTTTTTTATACGAGTATGAGTACATTTTTATTCATTTCGTTTTCGTTGTGGTAAATATTTATACTATAAACTTAATTATAAATGAAGTCATAATTTCATTTTGGTTTCGTCAATTATTTGCTTTGGGCGTAGATACAACATTCCTACAGGTGCGGTGCAATGGTCGTTATAATTTTTCACTGCTTCGTTGATTGTTCTAAACCACTGAACCGGATCCACCAAAGTGTTGATAATTTCGGTGGCAACATTTATCTTATGTTTTATAATTAACTTATTTCCGCTATAAAAATACCAAATATAAAATACGAAGATATTTTCATTTTCTTTAAGAAATGTGTGTGACGAAGTGTTAAGGACCCTTCACGTGCTAAGCTACAATAAATTAGTACCACAAACATTATTTGAGTGTTATGAGTATAAAAAAATTTATTAGTATTGAGAAGTAGTAATAAACGTCAATAGATAATAAAGTATTTAATATAAACAACAAAACTAATAGTTTTACAAAAGTGAATTAGAAACTTTTTAAACATGTATTCTTCACCTAAAATATAAGCAATTAAAATCTTATACTTAATTACTTCAAATTATATATAGTGGTATTATAAAAACTTAATTTACTATAATTATAATTTGTGTGTTTTAGTAAAAGTTAAATTAGTATATATCTATTAAGTTTTAATAATAAACTTATATTATTTAAATAGATTTAAACATATAAGATAGAACTTATGGTTGGTTGGTTTTTCTGTCGGCTTCCTCTTCAATTCAAGCAGCTTTTAAGAAGAAATTATTCTAAAACCAACTTACGGTGCTGTAAAAGAAAATAATCTTTTCAGATATAAATAAAAGATGTCCGTCTGGTTCCTTAGTTTGTACACTTTCACTTTTGCTGTTGTACAAGAAGTATTTAGTTGTCTCTTTTTCAATCTTCTCTCCATATTTCGTAAGAGTAATCACATTCCAGTAGCATGTCAAAACCGTAAGAGTATTACCACATTTGTGCTAGTTCTTCTATTTTGTTAATCTTTACGGAAATCAGTATTTTGCACATCTGTGTTTTGTATTTACACAAGTAAAAGTTAACATCCTTAATGTTAAAGGATAGCAGGTTTCAAAGCCATTTCCCTAATTTTGGAAGCTGACAGCTTTCTTGCCTATGTCGCTTATACTCATTACATTTCTCCGACTTTCTGCACTGTATCTATACTTTATCTATATGCTATACTTTTAGAAAGTATTACTATCCGTGAGTTCTATACGTTCTCTCGAAACTAAAGAATTGGACTAAGTGATACTACATAAGATCGTAAAGTAAAAAGGCGCCTATTCTCTGTTTGAGCTAGAAAAATGTTAGATTCCCTTCCATACTGGAGGCATCTATATATTTGGTGAAATTTATTATTGTAAGCTGGAGATGAAAATTCGTGTATAAAAGATTTCAAAATATATTAATAATAATAAATTAAAAAAAAAGTCAATTAAAGATGTTTAATTTAATTATTAATACAGAATGTATTATATGCAATAAACTTTTTACACAGCTCCAAACACCACGAAAACAACAGCCCACCTTGACTTCATTAGAAGATGAAATAGCAATTACCACGTGTATGTGTTGTATAATACCTAATGTGCTTTTTAGTGTGTCTTATGCAATTTTTTAGAATAAAGAGTTTAGCACAAGCTCATCCATGAGATCATGTTTTAGTTAACTCATATATACTAGGCAGGAGAAGAAATATGGAAAATGACGTAATGGCCGTTTTATTATTTTTCCTCTTCCATACATGCATTTGACCATCTTTTTTTAATATCAATGACGATATAAGCACTTCGCATATTTGTCAGTTTTTTATTTAGAAGTTTAATATTCTTTATTTAATAATAAAATTCTAAATGTGGTCAGGCTTCTGTGCTTCCAAATAGAAGCACAGGAATTTTTTATTTTTACACTAAATTCGATAAAAACGGTGTTCTTTAGAAGCACAGGAAGTTTACGTTTTTGCTCTAAATTAGATCAAAATGATGGTATTTGAGATTCACGCTGATGGCCAGAATGCATATTTATTACACACAAACGAGATAATTTATTTTTACAATTGCATGTGCTTAATTAGAACACCTATATGCATAAATGGAAAAGCAATTATTATACACATAGACGAGTGTCTATCTAATAGAACTTAAACGCAATATTCAACTTAATATAGTAGCAAATTTATTTACTGGAAAGTAACGTTACAGTAGAACTCTCTTAACAGAAGAAGTTTGTCCCGTTTTCTACAATATAATAATCTGGTTTGTTCTTTGGCTTTGCGTTGGTTCAAATTCTTTCAGAAGATACACGAAGAGATGGAGATGTGAAGATGTTGATGGAGAAACAAACTAAGATTGTCTACAATGTAAACGAAGTGACCTCAAAATCTGTTGCTAATTTGTTGACAGTGACCTAAATGACAATTTTCTCTTATGTTTCGTCTTCGAGCTATAAAAACCAAAAGCTATGATTCTTACATTTAAAGTTGAAAATATTCTTAGGTTATTCTGTGGCATTAATATAATTTTAATTTCTTAATTTGTTTAACATTTGTATCTTTTTAATATATTTTTATGTATTTTAAGGTTAAATGCATATAATTTAAAATTTTCTTAACTGAAAGAGGAAATAGAAGTTAGAATTATTGTCATACTACTCGGTAAGATCATTAAATAGATGTACTCGTGTTTGTTGTTTTGAAATTGTAAATTTTACTTGTACTTTATGTGTTATAAAGATTTGAGAATGTTATAAACAAAAAGAACGTACTAATTTTGCTTTTAGAATATCTAAATAAAATAATTATATACATAATTAATGGCATTTTATTTATCTGAGTCATAGCTTAATATCTATTATTTATAATTATTTTATCTATACTCCTAATAGGACCTTAAAGTTTCTACTTAGGTTTTTAAGTTATTTTTCTTAAATAGAATTTCCATTGATTTCAACAATTAATCGGTGATGGATGGATGAGTGGGTCAACTAATTTTCTTTCAAAAATATGTCTCTTGCTGAATAACTTGACATCGATTCAGACTCGAAAATTGAGACCAGGGTATTATAGTTACAGCTTACATCAAAAATAACGTTACAATAAATGCACTTAACACATGCATATAATGGGCTGAGAAAAATTCTATACCTCTTACTAATATTTTAATACTTAAAGATCTAAAAAATAAGGCAGTTATAATGTATCTCAATCGCAATAAAAAGCAAGCTCAAATAACAAGTTATAATCATAAAGTATGACTGCAATTTTGTTATTATAAATAAAAATATTCATATTATTTTCTAATAAACTTTATGTTAATGTCTTTTTATTTGATTTTATTATGTCTGTGTATTTTACAATATCTTTTTTCTCCATTTTCAATTCAAATTCAGTTGACATTATAAGAATTATCATCTGGGATTCTTATTCACAGGGTTGCAAACACCTCCCCTTATGAGATTAAATCTAAAATGCGGTAATTCTAGAGTTTAAATCGGTCAATATGATTTCCGGTACGACGTGTTCGTGTATATAGAAAAACTACCTCATTGCGCCTCTTATGGGTACAATCTTCGATGATTGAGCTGGAGCTGAAGTCGAAACAATGTTTTCGTTAGTTACTTCGATCAATACAGAGTCTCGTTGCACATCCGTAGATAGTGTATCAGCTAAGTAATTTTCATCGACGATTGCTTCGGATATAGGTATATCTGATGATAACTCATTTTCCTGATCTTTTTGGTTACGAATTTGGTTGACATGAGCACCACTAAGTGTACTATTTTGTTAGCGAATATTGTAAATAACATTACCAATGCGTTCGATTATTTTTCCTTTTATCTATTCAAAGAAAATGCATAATACTAATGTATTCTGAAGAAACAAATCCAACCAAATGATTTTTAAGAAGAGTTAGAACGTAGCACCTTATAACGTTAAATGGAAATTATTTGTTACACCTATTTGTTATTAAAATATTAAGGCATTTGGAATAATTAATATAAATTATATATGTATATAATTCAAAAATGAAAAGTTTCACTGTAAGGAAATTAAAATAAAGTGTTATTGTAAAAAAAGAAGGCATACTGGTTCGAGGGTTATGGAAATCATTTAAAGCAACCTGAACTCAACTTTTTTTTTAATATGATTAGATTGAGTTTTATGAAAAAAAATTGTAAAAAATAACAGAATTACAAATATCATAAAAAAACCTTTTTTTTGGTGAGATCTGTGGACCCTCTGCGGTAAACACAGACATAATTATGTGCTTCAATGGCCACAATTGTTGCATGAAATGTTCGTTGAAATTTAGAAAATCCCAACTTTTCCTTCTACTCGTACTTATTTGACATTGTCAGTTCGTGTGTTTCTGAAATACAATATCTTAGAATGCTCAATTACCGACATTTAGGCTGGCTTTCTTGTTGTTGCGCAGTCACAATTCTTAACTACAAATGCAACAATTTTTACTTTGATTGTGTGAACAATTTTTACATTTTCTTTGGACAAAAAATATTTCTCTGTAAAGTATAGAAAACAAAAAAACTGAGATGACATATTCGAGCACTTCCTACGTAATCAGTGGGTTGAGTGCTGGATTTTCTATTCATTAAAAATTCAAATTTTCTCTTAAATTATTTTTATTTATACGGAAAAATGTTTGTTTTTGTTCATATACATACATTGACTACATAATTATCTGAAGACTGCATTGACTTCAAGCATTTCGAATAAAATGCAGTTGCTGTATTGTATCTTGTTTTAAATTTCATTCATCGACGACTGAATGTTTTATATATGTGGGTGTTTGATAACTGGGATGAGTCGATTTATAATACGTAATTAGAAATAAATTTGATCAAATTTGAAAATATTTTTCAAAACAAGTTTTGATTTAATCAAAGTATAAATGTAAAATATTATACTAAATACTTTAATATTTATTTGTATGTATTCAGAATTTGCAAGTATAATCACATCACTTTGTTTGTGAAGACATGTTGTGACTTAATTAATAGAATCGAGTTTTAATCATTAGCTACTTAAAGTTGAAAATTATGTTTAAATAAGAAAGTTTAAAACATACATACTACATAAAATAAATTCATTTGGTCAAGAATAGTTGGTACAAAGATAGATATTATAGTTCCTTTTTTACTAGCACTTGAATTTTGAATAATATACTTGTGGTGTCACCAACCAAGTCGGCAGAGAAAATTTTGCTTAATTAAAAAATGTTTACATGTCAAACCTTTTGAATGAAAAAATCTGATTTTTTGGAATTTGTTCGATGTTTCGAAAACCGGGCTGTTTATATGGGCTGAAGGACTGAGATTACCGTTAAAAATAAATCAAAACAAAATCGAAATAAGTACATTTTCATGCTTTACTTTGTCGGTAACCTAGATTCTTCTTATCTTTCAATTCACTAACGAATGCACTAAACAAGATCTGAATAGAGAAAGTGGAACCGAACCCTTGACTGTTATTATAAAATTTATTGTGTATTATTCCTACTCTGTAATTCTTATGATACAAAAGATATATCTTAAGAATTTATAGTTGTAGCTATATGAATAACATATATTTTTAAAAGTAAATATGCTCTGGAGTAAAACGTAAATAGCAGAACCAAGTAAGTACTTGTAAGTGAACTTGTAGAAACTTAAGCCCTGAATCCCGGGGTTCGTCTACGGTTTTACAATGTAATGGTCACAACTTTCATCATTTTACAAATCCTGTTTGATGGTACAAGAGTCCACAATATGCACCCATAGTTACATGCAATAATCTGCAGTGACTTGTATGTACGGTACTATACATATGTCCCCACAACTGTATCAGTGTCGATATTGCGTCTCTTTATTAAAAATACAGCAACTTTGAGCACAACTAGTTTGGAGTTGGTAATCTATACACGTGGAAGTCTTATGGAACATAATTCTAATTCTCTAGACTAACTCGTGGCATAAAGAGTTGCGATAGAATACCTCGCATAAATATGGAATTTTATTTCGTAAGGGAGGTTTAAAGACCAAGTGTATGAACTGAAAAATGGTACTCCTGGTTGTAACTCGCTCACACTGAGCTCACTGTCTTTCAAGTTATGGTGTTCTGCGCTCACATTAACACTACCAAAGTGTTAAAAAAGTGTCTATATCGGACTCTACACAAATATTAATAATTAAATACATCATCTTTTGCGGACAGAGAAAAGTATGTTGCCAAGTAATCTAAAGGATCACCATGACCAACGTTACTAGTACAACAAGACAGGCCTGTCTTAGAACATGGAATTTTGAGTTCACTTGGAAGCAGTTTACTTAGTTACATTTTTTGTTACTGAGCAGTTTTAAACTATTCCAGAAGGAGATTTGAAGAAGATAAAAATCATGATCTGATTAATTTTATTCTATTTTATTCACTTATTCTTGAATTGGAGCAACCATTTAATTTGTTTAAAATTATAATAAGTATTTAGTATCAATATTCAAGGTGCAAATAAGAATGAAGTGAAACGTAACACTGGTGGAAAAGGTACATGCTGTTGATTTCTATTGCAACTTCAAATTAATGCAAATTAGGTTCATAATACCACAAATATTAATAGTTTAACTTAAGTGATAATTTGTAGTAGACATTTAATACCAGCTTAGTGAAAGCCTTCAGTTAGTGCAATCAGGCACTTAACATATTTGTAAACCAATTTGGTTGTTCTAAACCAAGTTCCAAAAAACTTTCTAGTTTGTGCAAAATGTTTTTAGGCATTATAAAGAAATATATTTTTTAGTACTTGGAGAGAGTAAAAGTTATATAAAACATAATTAAAAGAAGTTTACTATTAAATAAGAAAAATATTGAATTCTATTGTCTTGAAGGATGAACTGTTGAGAAGAACTCAACGGCATCCTATATTAACAGGCTTTTATTTTAGATAATATACAAGTGTTTAGTTTATATCGATTGATCTTTGAATGTGCATATACAGCAGTAGTGCTCAATAGTAGAAATTTCAATCCATAATATCTTATTTATGTCAATATTTTATGCTTGTAACTTCATGAAAATTAAATAGAACAGAAAACAGTTGAGAAATTCATTTTAACAAGTTTTTGTTAAACTAACCACTAAGAGTCATATACTTTATTAAGAAAATATAAAAATACTTGAGGTAAAAACATAATAAAAAAATTGGAGTTTAAATGTTAACAACTAGCAAAGGTCTAATATCATTTCAGTAATTATAATGGGTTTCTGCGGTCGTAAAATGAGAACAAGCTGGTACGGAACTTCAGATAGAAAACCAGACTTTTGGTTTTTATTTCATATGAATGCCCTGAGGGATCTTCATGGCTTTTCTTTCTTATGATTTGCTTAGGTCAATTAACGTTTCTTAGTTTATAAATGGTATGACATACAACTTGCAGAGATAATTAGTACAATTTGGGATTCATATGCAAATAGAAAACATGCTTGCTATTTTGTTAATGGCTTACTCTTAGAATATAATTTTTAATAGTTTTGTAAATAAATATACTTAAAGCTATTTAAACTATTATTAAACTCTTTCTAAAAAAATATTTTAATTTAGCAAAAATAAAAGGTTTAGAATTTTTAATTGCAACTAATGGCATACATTATGAAAATTTACTACAATTTTAATAATGATATAATTAAACAGATACTAAAAAAAAGTATATATGTGGTAGAAGCTCTACTTTATGTACATTCTAGATCGAAATTATAATTAATGCAAAATTAAAAATTAAATAAACTGAACCTTATTTGATATCAGCTGACCTGACGAGTTGATACTCGTTTGTATTGTATATTGATCTATAATTTATTAAATTAGCACTTCGATTAGGTTTTTTATATATGTTGTACCTGGTTCAAAGTGCTTCCAACCAGTAAATTAATTTTCAATTTAATTACATGTTCAGAATCTAACAATAAATACCTTTACATCTTAGTTACAATTAAAATTAATCAATTTTTATTTTAAACAAATTTTTTTTGATGAATGCATAGCAACATTTAATTGTTAAGTAATTGCTTGAAGCTAATTCGTGCACTTGCAAAATAAAAACTCATTTTATATTTCAGGGATATTGTCATTAAATGCAATTCATTGCAGTTTTGTTATTAATTTATATAGCGAAAATTACTTTAATAATGTGAGCGAGCACTTTGATATAGCCATGACCATTACAATAATAAAAAACAAATATTTATATAAACTTAACTACGAAACTTATCTACTGTAATTCACAAAACTATTTTAAAAAATAACCTAAATTTTTTATAAACGTCTTTTCCACCATTGAAATAGTTACTTATTGCAATGCTATATAAATTTTTTTATTTGTCCGAAAAGAACCGGTCGCAATTTTGGAGAGGAATTTATCTTAGGTAATAACTGAACAATGATGTGGTTCATAATTCAGTATATTATTAAATGTTTAGGGCTTTGATTAATTTTATGAAACTTTGCAGTTCAGTTTTGCTTTCCATTATATTATAACAAAAAGTTATAACCTTTTTCATCTCTTTTGTTGATTACGTTTGAACAACATACATAGATCATTGAAAATAATTTCACAGATATCTTCTATAAAAATTTTTTTTTTTGAAAGTATTTATTTTCTATACGTTTTTATTTTATCGCTTCAACTTTTAGGTTGTGTTAGGTGGCATTTGTATGCATCAAGATATGATAAGTCTAGTTTGGCGCTCCTGTTATCACAAAGTGCAAGAAATGACTTCCATTCGAAGTATTGAAACGTGTAACAACACATGTCCTTTTAACTCAAGCTAACCTAAACTAAAGCAACTACATTTGTAAAGAACGTTGAGTACTGATGGTATGAATTAGTGAAGTAAAGGGTTTCACTTTGAAATTGTTATAAATTCAATTTATTGTAGTGTGAAATTTTTAATTTTGAACTAAAATACTTTAATATATTATTATTATAGAACTTTGTTAACAATTTATTAACAGGAGATATTCGAAAAATGTTGACGGTATAGCTATATAATATTATACTCCAATGATACTTATGTCTTATTTTCAAAAATTTTAACTGTAGTACAAAAAATAATTTTATCTTCTTTAAGACAAGTTCAGTATATCATTACATTTGATTCTTCCAGGTTTGTTGAACCTTTGAGTGGTTCCTTTTATTTTTGATGGGTTTGCTAAATTATATTACTAAAAGAAACAAATATAGACTGCAGCCTATGATATCTATTGTGGTTATTTTAGTTATAAGATTTCATATTATATGATATAAGTTGAGCTGATTTTAATAAAAGTGACTGTCTAAATCAAATAGATTCAGAATTAAAAAATGAGATTGTAAAAGGAATGAGCTCATTTGTAATTAATTATGCAAAAACTAAATATTTGTTACTATTTATATACACAATCTTTTATTTCTTTTTATTACATAAATCGACTATAATTATTATTATTACCTTAAACTTTTGAAAAAAAATTTTCAATAACATAACAAAATTGTGCTTTTAATTTATTTTATCAAAATATAAGCCATTCATAAATTTTTCAATCATTTTTATTTTGAACTAACAATTTACTTTACTTCCTATTTCTCTGTATCTATATCTATCTGAGATGAAAGTAGAAATATGAAATATTTTAATCATAATAATTTCAACCGGAATTTTAAAAAAGCTTTGGGTTTAATACTGATTATCGGATATTGAATCGACATGACTAATGATTGCATTAGAAATCTGAAAATTATGTCAAAAGCAATTTCTTTGCACTAAAAACATTTAATTAAAATGTATTTAATAAAATTATATTTAGAAGAATATTATAATTAAATTGAGTGGAATTTATTAGCAGTGAAATCGATAATCTTAGAAGCAATTGTAAATTGCCCTATTAAAGCAATAATTTTATGAATGCGAATATAAGTAATATTTTTAATTTCTAGAATAAATGGTATTCATCTAGTAATTAACTACATAAATTAAAAAATTATGTCAATTGCTTTGACATATCATCATTATCATATTATCACTATGGTTTGAGAGTTTTAAAATATATATTTTTCTTATTCTAATTATCGTAAAGTAATTATCTGTAGACGAAAAACTGAACATGCTCTATAAAGATAAATGTGTGTATATAATAAATATGTCACACTATTACATATGATTTGTATTGAATTCAGAGTAAACTTTTTCATTCTAGTTAGGTCATATATATAAATAATAGAATAAATATACGTAAATGTGCTAGTTAACAGAACCAAAACCAGTTCTGGTATTGCAAGATAACAATACCAAAAATGATAAAAAGAAAATAATACAAACATTAGAAAATAAATATGTCAATTAATAGCACTAAATATCAGTAATACCATTAAAAGTTGTAAAAATGATAAATAATGCTGGTTAACAAAATAGAAATCCGGAAAAGGGACCGAAATTTTTAGTAGCACCAAAAATGTTCAAAATTTACGGTATCACAGTATCGAAACAATTGAAAAAATCTGAAAAAAAACACTCTGCATTCAAAAAAGTGCTAGCTAACTGCATTAAAAAGACGAAATAAACATTTTCTGTAAGAAATATTTTCTGATGAATTATTTACAATGATATGGTAAAATCAAAAATTTGAATATGATCTGTTAGAATTACTGATCTTTGTTTTCCCGGTTGCAACAGAAATATTTTAAATGTACGTATTTCCTTATTATTGATTGGCTAAGCATAGCTATATTGAAGTTAAAAACTAACTGACAGATACATTGTACAATGAAATGCGTCAAAATAAAAATGGTTCAACACTTAATAATGAAAAATATGTGAACAATTTTAAAAATGTGTAATAATATTGAGAGTTAATAAAAAGTGGATCAATTGTTAAAGTGATAATGATGATGTTATGACCAAAATCTCTTTTTATCTACTTTATTTTTTTCAACTAGTGACCAATTAAAGAATCTGACTTCTTACAAAAATATACTAACACTGATTTTGGAAAATAAATCAAGTAGTTTTGATCATTTATGATTTTTAGAATTACTAGCTACTGATCAAGAAAATACAACGATCAAGTAATTAAAAATATTGTAATTTTGTATACCATAAGTTACTAAATTAGAAGGAAACGGAGTAACTTATTTCATTACAGCATTTATAGTCATTTTTGGTTACTTAATGTCTTAATTATATATTTATTTGATTTGTATCAAAATAATTTATATGGTTTCAGTTCAAAATAAGATACTGCAGATTATTTATTAGTTCAATAAATAAAGTGGTTATTATCGAAATGTTACTATGTTCTCATATATTAATATAAACTAAGTAGAGCTAGCAAATCATTAATAAGAAATAGACACAGAAATATTGATTTAAAAGGTTTTATAATTTTTACTAAGAACAATAAACATAAGAAGATGACAAGTTTTTATAAGGTAATCCAATCTGATTAATGACATAATGGATTGATGATGAATGTATATAAAATATTGCTTGTTCATAAATATCAAAAAATATATATATAATAGCATACAACTTAATAATAGAAACTTAGAGTATTAAAGTTTGATATTTACAAATTTTTTAAATCGTTTATTTATGTAGCCAGTGATCTCTGGAAGTGCTACGTAAAGTTGGGAAAATAACTCTTTATCAAAAGCATGCAAAAAATCTTATATAAATTATTTGAAATCAAAAAATTTTCATAATAAATTTAATAAATATTATATAAAAGCATACAGATATAGTTTTTTTGGTAAATGTTTATGTAATACAAATTTTTTAAAAATTTAATAAAGTTTAGCTCGTTTCGACTTCAAGGGATCTAAATTATTGTGTTCATAGAAAATATATTAAAAGGCTTTACCAATGATTTACATCGCATAATTAACAAAATTTTTAGTGCTACAAGATAGCATACTTAAGCTTAAAGCACACTGTTCAATTCTTGTGAGTTTATTTTTAATAAACTTTTTGCTTGTTTTAATAAATTGTTTAAGAGATTGATAAATAAATGTTAAGTACAATATATTAATTCAGATATTAGATATTTACATCCCATATAATTCCATAATAAGATTATAAGTCTATGATTGATACATTAAAAGTATCGACTGAAACTTTTTTATGTTCTGAGAATTATTGCAGATTTTCCAAACAATCATTTGTTTTTGTTTGTTTTGTCATTTTGTCCGTCGTACTTCTCTATCTACAGATACATATCCAAACTATGTATGTTTTATGCCGATGCATTTTGGTTTTATTTTTTTTTTTTGTGTAAACCAAATGTGTTCAATTTTAATAAGTGAAACTATTGATGGAAATGTGTATTTCATTCAACGATATTGTTTTGAAAATTTAACATCCTGTAAATCAAAACACAAGTTGTTACACTCTTAAAATTAGATATTTACGTTAAACAATCATCGTCTCTGTGTTCTCGGTTGGTTCTCTACAAGTAAACAAGATACAGAAAACAGACGAAGATAAGTGTTAGATTCTTTGATATCAGCGTCACGGGATGCCATTCAAAGCACAGATCTTATCTTGTCAGCGGTTAAAATGAAAGCAACAGAGATGCATTGACCCATAAATAAACAAAAATTTTGTTAGATTGTCTGCAGTAACTGTAGTGGTTTGTATCTATTTAAACTTTGTAAATGTCAAATTGATTACATTTAAAAGTAAATAAATTCAACAAACTGATAAGAAAAGAAAATGAAATTTACTGTAATTTAAATAAAACCATGAAAAGGTACGATTTTCCAAAGTTGGACGGTTATGTGCGAGTATTGAATTTTAATGATATCTCTGACTGAGAGACCAATAAGGGAACTACTTGTATAACTGCAGCTCTACATTCATAGGTTCAATAGTACAAAAGCATTTCCAATCACATTGAATTTAAATAATGAAATGGAATGAAATGATTTGAATTTCATATTTGCATTCAACAAATAAAAATAATTGAAATTAATGACATTGTTGAAAAATCTTAACGCATAAAATATTAACTGCATTGAAAATGATTTTATAAGTACAACCGCAAATAATCGAAGATACTTTTGTTGATTTAAGATCTCAAGGGTTTGAAAGAGCAAAGAGTTAGAAGAAGTGCATATTATTATGAACCCTTTTTGGTATGCATGAAATACAAAATTAATTTAATTATATGGGTAGTTTTTTCCTTTGGTAGGAACTTAATGAAATTCAATATTCAAATTATTGAATTATAGTTGCATTGAATTATTGCAATGATCAGCGTATGTATATGGTTTGCATAATGCATTTGTTTATTTATTTTTATAACTGATGAATAAAAATATAATAAAGAGTAATATAATATGTACGATGTACCAGAAATAGAACGTTGTCATTCTAGAGAGATATCACACAGACAAAAGTGAAAATTTAACAAAAAGTAGTTTATACAAATGGAATAGTAAGAGTTTAGCGATTACAGGGATATCATTGAAGGAATAGGAAGATGTTGCTTTGTGAATTTATAAGTGAACAAATTATTTTTTCTCAATATTCATATTTTAAGTGAAGCATATCCAATATTGAGCAACGACTCAATCAATTCACTGATATTAATATATTGTATATATAACCCACAGCTTACTCTGAATGCCTTAATATATGATAGATTTTGATTTAAGATTATTGTCTTGTTAAGATTGTGTTAATGCTAGATACATTAATATTTAATGTTAATATCTTATATAAAATCGAATTACGAGTTTTATGTATTTTGTTATACCTCGTTATCAAAGACTAACTAGAATTTTCAATTTTGTAAAAAAGTAATATTTAATCTTCAATTACAAGTGTAAAATCTAGTTGTAATTTGTCATATGTGTAATTTAATACAAGGTAGGAAGATTCAATGATATGTATACATTTATATACAAGTTGGTTACTCTTAAATAACAAAAACTCTAAAGGAGATACACTGTAAAGATTTCAATTCTATAGTGGGCTTGCTTACAATTATTTTCAGTCAGGAAACCATGTTCTACAACTACTTTCTCATGCCATACGGAGATTAAAGATATTAGCAGATTACTTACTACAGAATCTTGGTAAATTACGAGATCTCTCTTATGCTCGAAATGGAATAAGATTCGTTGAGGTAAGGTGCCTTAAAGACTAATTCTTCCTAGCAATAAATCTTGTCGGCGCGATGAGAGAGATAAAAAAAGTGCCTTAGAAAGGCACATAGGCTATTATGGTCAACCCAGACAAAACATCTAATAAACTTTGTTTCTTAAATAATCTTAGTCAGTTGTAAGTTATAGAGTTCGCGATATCAAAGCTATTTTGCTTTTTGATTATTATATCTCAGATATGTATTCATAGACGGAGTACTGTCGGTATCAAATGATAGGTCTTCTGTATTTTATAATTGTAGTATATCACAAATAAATAGGGCTAGTTTTGAGGGCTAGATTACTTCAGAAATCGACTTGCAAGTTTTCTGTATTTTATTTTATATATAGTGTATTATATAGATGATGACTATAGTTTCATATGAAATGACACCGCAATGAACTTAAAATCAAATTAATACTAATACAGTATAATATTAAATAATTTTAGCAGTTAATTATTGGAAATTTCAGTTCAACTGCATTTCAAAATTTCAATTTTATTTTGTTTATACAGTATACTATTATTTTTTTTATATTATATATAACAAAAATCATGACTTATTGCATTATTAAATAATTTTTTCTAATTAAAAATGTGAATCACGTTTTAAAACGTCTTAGAATGAAATGTGGTTTTGTTTACGTATGCATTCTTTTAATAAATTTGATTTCATTAAGATGTGGAATGTATCTATCTATTATATTGAAATTAAATTCTTAGTTTGTTATTTATTTAAGCTGAATTTTATTTTCTTTGACAATAATGCAATAAAAAGGTGTTCTTTTTATTGAACATCTTCTTCTAAAACATCTTTGTAAATATCAACCAAAATATTTTCTATGGGAATTTCTGCTTTTAGTGTCATAAATTGGCAATTTAATTATACGAGTACCCAAGATTGTTATTCACAGCCATAGGCTATTATAGATTTCACAAATTTCTAAGCAACCTACATTTTTCTAACATGTGTAAAATTTTATTATAAGATTTTATTCTTTTTCTTCACTATTCCATCTTTTTGAACTCTTTAGTTTGTGAAGAAAAAAACAATAAATAAGTTAAAATGATGCTTCTTTGTGACATTGTTTAAATTCTTTTTGGGTAATACATAATAATAATAATAATAATAATAGATTTGAAAGTACTGAATTAACTCAGAAGCACTTTAGAATGTGTAGCTTAAAATTATGTTTTTATAAAATAAATTTGTTTGACTTGATTTTTATATTTTATATTATTTTAGAAACAATGCATAGTTTATATGGTAATATATATATATATATGGTTATATGGTAATTAAAAGTATCAGAAACTAAATAAAGTAAAATAATTTTGTACTTTTTATCTTTTAAAATAAATTATCTATAAATTATCTAAATAAATTATCTAAATTATTAGTTTTTGAAGCGTATTTGGTTATTTAAAGCAAAAAATGTCTAATGAGTTTTAAAGGTACTTTACTTCTGAAAAATCAATCATAATTAATTGGAAAACTGAATTTAAAAGTGGTTGTACAGATACCAATAATGACGAACGTATTCAGCAGCGGATGCCATTCCAAAAAACAACTTAAAAATCTACGCAATTATTTTAATTAATCTTTCGTTAAGGATTTCCTAATATCAGACGAAAACAAGAATTACTGAACTAATATTCTTCTCTTGGTCAAGTAAAGTAAGTCACAAAAATAACGTCAAGATTCTAATTCTGTTTTCAGTTAGAGACGACTTATTGTCATCTTACTTGGAATTTGTAATCACTTTTGAAAACTTTTTATATAGAGGACTTTTGTAAATCTACCATTTATTAGGTATATAATTTTTTTTATTTTTATTTTACTTCTTTAATTCTCAAAATGGGTTAAGGGTTCAATATGGTAAAGACAACACTGTTTTAAGTGTTAATATATATAGAGCCCTATTTTTTTCATTAAGTTCAGGTCTGTGTTTAGAATAATACTATTATAATAGTATTATTCTATATAAGTTAATACTATATAGGTTAAATATTAAAATAATTAAATACATTTATGAATATTATGAGGTGAAAGTAATAACAATAAAGTATTTATTCTTAAGACCTTTCTAAACAGTTCATTCATATCGATTTAATTGTTAAACTGGATAAATTTACTCACCAAGTTTAAAACGACATATATTCCTTTTGCTTGTGATTTTATTAATTTTTTAATCGATTTAGAGTGAATTTTCAATTTGAATATTTTTGTGTACTGATTTTTTTTTTTTTTGAATTTGCATAAGTTATTCAAATGAGACACAAAATTAATCTTGTAATTTCACTTCTTTTGCGGTAAAAAGTGTAAACATTCAACATTCAAATCTTCAACACAATAAAATACAACTTTTATATAAAAATATATTTTTTCTTTGTGGTTTCAGTTAAAATTGAATTCAATTGATTTTAGAAATGTACAACACCGTTAAGCCGCAGACCGTTAACAAAAAAAAAAAATGTTATAAATCTTTATTTCGAATATGAAATCATTCGAATTTATTTAAAATCAAAATTTATCTCTTTTAAAATCTTTATTTTGAATATCTTCTTTTCCTTTTTTTATTAATTTAAATTAACTATTTCAATTTGTTTCCGCTACATTACTTAAGTAAACAGGAAATTTCTCACACTCGAGCGCTTTGAATAAATAAATTTTGAGTTATTCTTCCTTTTTTTGATTTCGTTAATGCACATGCGTAACGTTAAAACTGCACGATATTACGTATTTGTGGAAGTGCGAGATACAAGATACAAACAAGCAGATAACCTACCGACAAAATTTACCTTCGTTGCAAACAGCTTGTTTGATACTAAATAAATAAATGAAGCAGTGGTTGTTTTGAAGCGAAAATTTCTTTAACAAGTATCTTGTATCTTGTCGATGTTGTACGTATGAAACATTGCGCTATTCGCTTTACAACAAGTAAACAAAAACAGTAGAGAGTATTGAAAATAGGACCAGTTATATGGACTGTATTAAACAGTACATTTATTTGTTAAACATATTCGTTTCTTAACTAACCCAATAATTTGCACAGTCTAAGAGAGTTGCGATTGAGTGCCTTAAATCGTCGACCGGCATGCTTTTCAGGGTATTAGTACATGCCTTTGCTATGTTTTTTCTTTTCACATAACAAAGTGAGTTCAATCGTAAACTTTTCGAGGCAAGAAATTTTTATTGATGTTTTTAAGATTATGGATTTTTATTGATATTATCTATATAGCGTTAACCGTGTGATAAATAATAATTACCTTGAAACAGATCCAACAGTTGACAGGTTTCGTTACAAGTTTTAACAGGTTCAATAAAAACCTATTACTATCTCTTTATTCTATTTACATTTTAACTGTGATATTAGAGCTATGACTTCGCTTATATGTCTCCCAAGTATGTACATCAGTAAAGGATTTATTCTACTGACTCATATAAGTGGCAATAAATGGGTTTACTACGAATTCGTTATTTTGAATTAAATGTTGAACGATATTATATTAAGTATATATTATGAGTATATTATTAAGTATATTAAATGCTTTATTTATAATATTTATTTAATAAATCATGCTTTCATTCTTTGATACATTAAATGTGTTATATATTATATTTGTAATATCGTATTTTGATATGTATTTTAGTATACCTATTTACCTACCTAATATAAAGTTAAGTGCAGAATTTCTGATGTAGCGCTTAATAAAAATGTTTGATACAACAATGAACATGTTGCAAACATATTTGGTTTGATGATATTATCAAAATAAATGCGATTGTGATATGCTTTGAATTCATTTCTCTTTTTTATCAGATAGTTTTTTATGTTTGATGATGTTTTGAAAAATCTTAGAGGTCAACAGGTGCAGAGCATATAAATAATTGAATGATAAGAAATTTAAAGTGTGAGTTTTAGATAAGATATTTACGTAAAAGTTTCTTTATAGATGTGATAAAATAGTATCTATCAAATAGATTTTTAAAAATCGCTAGAAAATTATTTTAGTAAAATAAAACATATGAGACATTAATTTTTTGTTCAAGAAATTATTGTGTATAAGTAGGCATATAATTAAATATGAGTGTGTGTTTGTAAATGATAAGTAATATCTAATGATTTTATTAGTATCCGTGATTAAGAGAAATGTATGTTTTTAAATTATGGGGCGTGATAAGTGAAGAACTGTAAAATTATATTAAAAAATAAAACAACATCTAGTAAAAGCATTCAATAACGCTTATATTTTTTCCATTAAAGTTCTTTGATATAAATAGATACATCTTCTTTTAATCTTTTGTGCTTAACAGATCTTGATGACGTAGAACAGTTTTATAGATGATATAAATTTGATCTGGATAAGAGGTCTTATATTTCTTTAATGCTAAGGTTGTGTTAAATTAAGAAAAATATTTATTAAAAAATAAACGTTATTTAAATAAATATTTAAAAATACTTATTTATTTCAATTAAGTATTTTATTATTTAAAGTGCAAGTTCAATACAGAATTAACACATTAACTTTTATTGCGGAAACTATTAAAATTGTGTATAAATACCACTGAATGTTTAAATTTATTTAAATCAATTTGATACATTTTTAATATAACTATAAGATAATTAACTTTTAATTCGCTGTACACATAAATAGGAAAATTAAATAAGAATATTTTAATAAATACAATAATTAAAATAATTAATAATTAAAAAAGTTTTTATTTAAAAATAATTAGCATAGACTATTTAAACATTTTAATTATCAATTTTAAATACCAGTTTAATATCGAGATGTATTGTTATGTACTTATATTTTTTTAAGACTATAAGATAGCTGGGTTCTGTAAATTAGATAGACAGAGAAAGAAAGATCTTTCAAGTTTCAGCGGAATGCTAACAGGGCACTTCACATTATTTAACCGTTGCTTTAATTGCGGAATATTGCGACAAACGAACTATGCTACTGTTGTGTTGGTAAAGAAAATTTGAAACCCATATGTAATTTTTTATGTCGTTTTCCAAGACTACAGATGAAATGTATTTTAAGGCTAGAATATTGGGTTGGCAGGGAGAGCAAAAGTGAGCTTAACAGATAATCAGATGACTAAATGGCTTAAGAAGGATAGCATAAGGAACTATAATGGTTAGTTTAGCTGTCCTAATCCGGGTAACTTTGAGGACATCACAATGGGCAGTGGCTGACTCTGATAATGTCTTTGTGCAGAAGTCCAAATGAAGTAACATTAATGTCTAGAGGAAGAAATGGTGTAAGAAGCATAGCAGACAGTATTATAATGGAACATTCAATTAGTCTGGCTTGCGCCTCCTGAGCAACTTTAGGGGCATTACAATGGGTAATGTTTGTCTCTGATTGACAATGTTGTTATATCATTTATATTGAGAGCTAATACGAGTCCATAACAAATCTTTTGTTATAAATATCATTATTATTACATATTGCAAATTAGTTATAAAATTTTTTATTTATAGCAAATTAATACATAATACATTTTTTGTAGGTTTTTCTTCTAAATTTCCCATTTAGCTACTATCGACTCAAACATTTTATTTGTAAAAAAAAATTTTTTTTTATTTTAAAATTTTTTTCTGTGTAATTCTTTGTTATAGATTATATCTCATTAATTCTAAAATATGTTATATGTAAATTTGTATTTACTTGATTCACTGAATAATTATATGCGTGTGTAATTTGACCCATATAATTCATAAGCCAAATAAATTTAATTCTCGTTTAACCTGCTATATTAACGCCAATGGAAACGTTGTCTATGAGTTCATGGCTTTCTTATCTGAAATCTGCATTTTGTGCTGCACTTTTCAACCATCCTTTTTAGCATATCCTGATTTTCTAATATGTAGAATTTTTTTTTTTAAATTAAATATAAGTAGTGTGAAATTTTGTTACTCTTGTTAATGTCAAACAAGCTACACATGTACTCATGCTATATATATATAGATAAAAAGATACTTCAAAGCCAATGCATTATGTTGACCTTTTTCATGCCACGGATTTGCTACTTTAGTTGCGCATTTTTTTCACTTTTGATGCTGTCATGGTTTGCTCTTTTCAAGTTTTTTATCAGAGCCACAAGTTGGTAATCTGATACGCACCCTAATAAATTGAATTTCTTCATATGATTTTACAGTGAACACCCATCGAACTGGTACAGCACCAACAACAACTATAGAACTACAACTATAACAACAAATGAAAGAACAGTAAAATTTTAAAATAAATTTCAAGTAACAAAACATTTTGACACGTTTATTTACTTTCGATTGATACGAGCAAATTAAAAACGACTCCATGGAACTGAATATAAAACTAATAGATTCTTTTAGAATGAAGTTACCTAACAAAAGATTGTTGACTAAATAAATATTTATTTGTTTATCTATTTTGTGTTTTTATTTTTATGTAATAAATCACCAAACAGTTATAGGAATTTTTCTGGGACTGAATTTTGTTTATTTGGATTTTTGTGCGAATGTGGCTTTGTTGAAAATTAACTAATTTTTCAAGTGACAAACATCTTCTCCCACACACAAAAAACACATTAGCTTGGTTAAATTCGGTTAAATACGTAAAAGATACAAATGTTAACTCGTACCAAACGGCTTGAGTAACAACTGCTTTGCATGTCGAATTTTGGTCATTTATTTGCATTAATTTTAATTAAGTCGTTTTGTATGGCAAACCATATCTGAGTGGCATTAGAATTCGGTTAGGCTCCTTTTAGCAGACATCATAATAATGAATATATACATCATATAATGGATATTTTGGATTTTATTTGTAGAAAGAATGCAATCAAAATGTATTTATTCCAAAATTAAAAGTTTATATCTTCATGTGTAAGTTTACTAAACTCTGCTGATATCTTTGCTGGTACAGATTGATATTCAATAGTAAATACGTACCCATAAATATGTTGTAGTGTTTATGATATGTTTATGATCAGTTAGTCAATATTTCATACTCGGTGTTGATGTCTTAAAGTAGAATATTGTTCATGCACATTATATTTTCATTGAACAGTATCATTAACTATACTGATTTTAATGATGTTATATTAATAATTTATAATTAAAATGTGTATGTACTATAATAAGAAATAAAAAAGAAATTAAATGAAGAAATTAAGAATTTAAACCAAAAGTATTTTATTTATATGCAAGCGACATTCCGAGATAAAACCTTCACAGATATATGTTTGGTCTGGAATCTCCGCAACCACTTTGAGGTGATCACGAAGAATGGTATATTGTCTCCACATGCTATTTGCCACACATCAAAAATGCTATTTCAAGGTTAAGGTTATGTCAAAATATACTTAGTGTGGCAAACCGAATTTCTTACTCTGATGGCGGTTAAATTTCCACCGACTATTTGTCATTAAGTTTCCGTTTGCTTGTTTTCATTTTGTCCAAAACAAATCAGTTGCAATTTTCTTTATTCACCGAAAATATCACTCGCTTTGCAACTAAACGAGTTTTTGTATCTTTTTCTTCTTCTTATTTGGCGCTACAGTCCTGTGTGAACCTTTAAAGAAGGTTGCGTAGCGGGTGTTTTAATGCCAATGCGAGGCTGCTGACCTTGCGATCAATCCCCAACCTGGAGGACCAGATCGCTTGCAAATCTGGGAATAATATTGGTGTTTGATAGCTAGAGAGTTTTCACTAGGTGTTTTCAGGTTATGCCGCCTATGCTCTATTAAATTTAATTAAAAGTTTATTGATCCGGTTTATTTACAAATTAAAGAGATTATAATATTTTGTGTGTAATTAGAAGAACGCATGCTGTTCGTTGAGTTTATATGACCTTATATATTGGAATGGAATCTACATTAATTTTCCTCATACTTCAAATCATTTATACGGCATTCAATAATCTATAAATAAATTTATCATAGTTATTAATTTTATCTTATGAAACGGCATAGTGTACGGCGCATTGTATGAAAAGACAAGTGATGAGTTGTTTAGATAATAAAAAATTGCACAGCAGAAAATTTGGGATAGCAAACTGTGATGTTTATCAAAAACCAAATATGTACTCCTAAAAAAGGATAACAAAATAAAGGACACAGGATACGGATTTTTGCACTAAACAAAGTTATGTTTATACGTATTAATATGCCTTTGCAAAGGTTGCGTGTACCTTTATTTTAATGTATATTTAGAGCTGCAGTGAATTGGAAAAAACATTTTTCTTTTCAATGCAGTGAGGATGAAAGGGTTAACGTTAATGGATGTTGTAGGTAATTTCGTTAGAGATACTTGAAAATTTTGGTAAAAATTGACACACGCCACTTTCAACTGTACGGTTCTAATTGTGTTTTTTATGATTTATACATTTTGTTTTGAGTTTGATTTATGTGATTACTCAGTCGAAATGAAATGTGGACTAAATTTAATGAACCTTAATATTTAATGTGATAAACGAAAGAATAAAGTGTAACGAGTGCACAATCGCCAACCCCTTTTCAGTTCACTTCAGGATTCAACAGAATTCCGGATTTAGCTAATAGCAAATAATTAAATGCATACTGGCTACGTTTTAATTGACTTTGTACCAAAAATTAAGTGTTAATAAAGGATTTTTAAAGGACTAAATAAATTTTGTATATACTTTTCAGTAATGTGTAATAAAATCTATTATTTTTTTCGCAAAATATATAAGGTTTTTTTTTAGGAATCATTAAGTAAATTTTCAAACCAACCCTCCTATACATTTTTTACTATCATACCTACAATACATTTCAAAACAATAAATCAAAAAAAAATAATAATAAAATTCCTACAATACACTCAATGCATCCTTGCAAATGCCAATAATAATTTTCATAAATTGTAATATAAATGCAGCAAAATATTTATAATTGCGGTGCAACAATTTAAATACTAAACGCAACGGAAATACTCGTACTTTTTTACTTTACTGCAACAATGATTGAGTGCACTTAAGTACCTTTTAGGCTTAGAAGAGGGTCAATCCCCAAATTGTTGTAGTAAAAATTTGCATATGAGTTTATAGTAAAAATACGCTTCACATAATTTTGCAATAATCGAATCACCGAAGCTGCACAAAAATTGCATAAAGTAGTAAAAGTGCATAGGATAACATGGAATGTCCTTGTAAATGTCCTTTTTTATGATTCAGTCATTGATCATAATTGCTGCTTATTGTTATCCTCGTTATCGTTTTGTTGTATTTTACTAAGAATGACATCTACGAGCCACTGTGCAGGAGAGGGATGTCTGAGTTTTAGAATGGCTGTTGTATGAATGATTGACGCTGCAGGACATCTCTTGATAATCTACGTAATTTAACTTCCATTAGAAAATATAACAAATTTTCATACTGATAATGCATTACATAATAATTACATCAACCATAAATTTTATATAATTTAATCTTGCGTGATAAAATCAGTTTCAGAGCAACTGCAGTTGCAATTGTGCAAAAATTTCAAAGGACCATAATATATATGACAAAAGTGTAACATTTTGTCTATGGGAACGCAGTCTATTGTGAAAGTGCAGTAAACTGGTGGTGTTGCATTTACTCCTATTTAACAACAATGGCTTTTGATCATTGAGTACCACATACGGTGAGGATAAACTATATTATAATTGAGATTTCATTAGTTTGAAGTGTGATTAGTACGAAGCTCAGTTCCAGTTCAAAAACTCAAAATTATTTAGTTTCAAGGCGTGGTTATAAATAAGAGACATACTGCGTATATAAATATTTTGTGTTCCGCCCTTTGTAGTTTTCTTGTTCTGAAAACAATTATGGTATGCTTTCAAAACATTGTTTCATTGTTAACTTTTACTTACTTACTTCGTCTTCGAAGGCAAGTAACGTCCTTGTATACGATTAGTATCCTATGCTAGCCAGTTCGATCCACAACTTGTTGTCGTCGTTTGATAGAAATATAATAGAAACATCTTTTACCGCATTTGCCATTAGCAAAAATTCAATCAGTAACATTTCTAATCGGAGCATTTATGTTCATTTTGAAGTCAGTAAGATCGTTAGATTGTAATACGCTTAGATATGTCACTGTCTGAAATATTCTCTGACCACAGGTGTAAGGAACTCATGCAGAAGAACTGCGCGTTCGGTATAATTTTCATTTGTAGAAGTGGTGGAAACTTAGAGGAAGAAGAAACAACCAAGCCATTTCTCTATAACTGCCTCGCCTTAGTTTCTAGAAGAACAAGTTTTTAGGGCAGTACTCTTTAATAGTTTGTCAGAATGATAAAACTGCTAAACTATCTAAATTCAAGAGGCTAGTTTGTCTTGTTATCTTTTAAGGTTTCTTGCAAGGAATAGTTTGCCAGGATGATAAAACTGATAAACTATCTAAATACAATGTCTTTTTATATTTTAAGATTTCTTGCAAGGAATGTGGTAGTAAAATGGTTAATAATTGGTTACTAAATATAATGGAAGAATACGTACTGACTTGCTACTGAAAACAATCAACTAAACATAAGAGTGTCTTGGCATTGCTCAAACAATTCCTCGTTCCATATAATTCGTTGTCGCCTTATCATAACCGTTGGTTATTATTGCAGTTGGGCACTATAAACAATTTTTCGTTCCATACATTTCGTTGCTGCTTTCTCATCACTGTTGGATATTAATCCAGTTCTGCACCATGAAGTAGGACAAACATGATAAAAGATTTGTAAAGTGTATTTTATTTATTTTTTAATACCTACTAAATCCAAAGTAGCTTCTGTTTGCAAGATTGATTCCTCGTTGGATCACCAAAATGACATCATTTTTGGTATTTAAGGTAGTTCCCAGATAAATATGCTGTATAAATCTTTCATCTTATACAGCATAAGAACTTTTAGTTCTCAATAGTCTAAAGATGGGTCTCAGCTGGGTTTCTAGAAAGCCAGTTATCACAAGTTCTACTAGTTTCGCTTATTTGGTCCTAGAATGCTTCATAGTAAAATTATTCTTTTAGCAGCTGATGGGTTACTTCCGTTATGGTAAGCATGCCAGAAGATTAAATATTTTTTGCAATAACTCGTTGTAGTATTCAGGAAAATTGAAGAAGTATTTCTCATTTGTTTGGTCTTCGTTTGGCACATGCGCAACATAGGTTAAACATGCTAGGGACTTACTTGCTAGATAATCTTAATTAGTTACAAAGACGTATCTTTGAAAAGTATTTTGTGCTATATTAAAGGTTCGTAGTAGTTGCAAATTTTTCAAAACTTATGTTGCAATACAATGCTTTATGGGATTTTTTAGTATTTTTAAATACTAAAAAATGGAACACCATTGTACTTCTATTGTATTTAATTTTTTCAAAATTACATTTTTGTTTAATTTTGGATGCCCACATGTACATGTTGCAACCTATCCATCCGTTGGAAGCATATATAAAGTTTCACTTTCGGATTATAATTTTTTTATTATATCAACTTACGGGGTGCTTGACCTAATTGTGATTTATGACCCGCTTATATCATTGCTTAAAGCTTTTAACGTGAAAGGATTTAATATTTTTATGTCTAGCTTAAAGTTTCCTGTTTAATTTTCGTGTTCAAATGCATGTTCAATGCTCATAAAACAAATACTAAAAAGAAAAATTTATGAGTTTGGTTTATGTATCTAACAATTGAATGCACATGTAAACAATGATTTCAAAGGATCGTATGCACAATGAGTCCTTTGTTTCTATTTGAACAATTTTATTTGCTTTAGAATTACAATTGTTTAAATATCGTAGTACAAGTGCCGCTGGACAATTATCTATAATTCAACCCTCCTCTTCGCCGCTTTACCTTTCCCATTCATCAGGGACAACAATGCTCACTGCTCAAGCGCCACACTTGAATCAAGTTTGCAAGTGGCAGCTGCACTTCCAACTACAAACGATGATGTCCTTTTCTATTCTATAATGCACGCTTCCTTCCGTGTCCTAATCAGTGTTTTATTCTGTCTGTACTTGTGCATCAATTTGCTTGTGCGGAGCTATTTATTTGTGTCTGCAGATACATGAAATTAATTGTTCAACGCTAACAATACTGCATTTTATGATTATTTCAGTTACAAAATTATTTTTAGTTTATTATTTTTATTTCTATTTTTATTATTTTTGTATTTTTATTGCCGTGTTGAGTTGAGTTGAGTTCAGATGAGTTGAGCACGCGTAACGTGTAACTCGAAAGTGATTGATGTGTGACATGATCATTGCCCTGGAACGGATGCGCGCTCCGACGATTACATCATGACAAATGACGAATTACTTTACAGAACAAACCAAATTGGCACGATTCACGTTTCAGAAGAGATTTTTAGATGCCCAAGGAGGTGCTTGAGAAAAAAATAACTATATTTTTTTCTATTACCGGGATAATGATGTTATGGAACTAAGGACATTTCACACTCAATAAGCCGATTTATACAGACTAGGGTCGCCAGTGGTCGAAATTCGACCAATAGAAAATACAATTTATTTATTTTAATAGTATTTAAATTTTATTGATGAATTTGATTAAAATATGAACAAAATCTAAAGTTGTAGAAAACAATTTAAAAAATAAATTAAAATTTATAATTTCATCTCGTGCAAAATTATTTGTTGTGTTTCTGGTTTTGGCTTAATTCTTCCTTGTATTATCAATCCAATCAAATCGTTTAATTTAAATTTGTCGTCATATGTGACCACATATGCACCTGCGAAAAAAGAAAATAATTAGTATAAAATATGAAATATGATGAATTGTTTGAATGAAATACCGATAAAATTTCGAACTGATGCTCCATTTTGAAATCTTTTCAACAAATAAATTATCTTAACATCTGCTCCGTACATTTGTTCTTCAGGTGATATCGGAAAGTTATCAGTATAGGAATCAGCAATTTTGTAGAACAGCACCTTCATCTAAAGAAATTCGAAATTCTGACGCAATTTATTGCGTCAATTTATTGCATAATTTCGACAATGCGACTTTGCACAACATCTCGCTCCCGTGTTAATTATCAAACAAATTCCTATACTCTGCCATCACGAAATCAAATCGCGGTATGCAGTGAAGGCAAGAAACAAAGAAATGAAATTGGCAAATGAACGAATGAAAAAAATTAAATATTGAAAAACATTCAAACTGAATGAAATCTAAAATGATAATAATGCATAATAATAATTCTATATTTTATATCACGAAGTTCTCAAAACTTCAGTGTAAACAATATTTTTTGTAAAAACCCTTTCATCATTAGCCAAATGACCTTGTCCACCTTCATTACTGACATAAAATTTAAGTCCGTCAAATGATCTAACTCAACTGGCTGCAACGTAAAGTTGACCATGTGAAAAAAAAGGTCTCCTCAACAATATTCCAACTCTATCAAATGTCTGTCCTTGGGATTTGTTAATTGTCATAGCAAATGCGCTGATGACTGTGGAAACTGTGTTCTTTGAAAATTAAATGGCAGTGCAGTCCCTGAATACGTCAAGTGTATGCGTGGAATCAAAACACGTTTTCCGCGAGCAACTCCAGTGAGTACTTCACAATCTATTGTGTTATTATGCATTGCTTTGACTCGCATTCTCGTCCCATTCACTAATGCTTGCTTCGTATTTAAATTTCGAATTAACAAAACTATCGCATTAATCTTGAGCTCCAACTTATGTGGTGGCAAACCACTTACAATCAAAGTATTCAAAAATTCTACTGGATAGTTGCATACCTCACTGTTATCCTCGCAAATAATTCTGTCAAAACTGTAGTAAACCTTTTTTTCACCAGCGATGCGATTCAATACATCGTTATTGATAAGTCCACAATCTTCATTAGTTGGAGCTAACACAACTGACTTCAACATTCTATCTGATAAAATGGTTTCATTAATATCTCCAAAAATATCATGTACTATGTTAGATTCAACACCTATCAAATTTGCTGGAATTTCTACTAAATCTTCACCATTGCCAATTCTCTTTAGAAATTGAACGAATTCTAACTCTTCGGGGAGTGCTCTCATATTTTGAGTTAACGTTATATGATTGAAAAACGGGAATTCTGCCCAACTCGTAATACAATTTGCAATCATTACTGCTATTATAAATAATGCCGCCGAATTAATAAATCTGGCATAACTACTACTTTTTTTATTTTCGGAACTGTATTTTCCATCAGATTTATAGGCAGTTTAAAAACATTATGGAGTGTCTTTCCACCAATCAATAAAGTGGAAGCAATACCACTAAATGCACACGAAATACAGCGAAGATTAAGGGAATTTAATTTACAAATTATAGCCGTTTGTGTGAATGTTTTCCCACAACCTGCATGGGCTGTCAAACAAAACACATTTGATCCTGTATCGTAATACTGAACTTCACGAATAACTTTATCAATAGTATCACGCTGTTCATTATTTGCGCAATCATAAAGCTCATTAAATAAACATTCTTCTACGAAAGGATCAAAAATATCGAGATCAGCAAATTCTGGCATTATTGTAGGTGTAGGCAAACCAAGTGACGTTCATGTAACATTATGTGTTAACAAAATATCCTCGATTTCCAATAATACTCTATTAAAAGAAACATCTACACTACAACCATCTCTAACGAAATCTTCGCTTAAATGATCTCTAAATTCCACCCAAAGCGCTAATGCATTTGCTGGAATATTGAAGGCACAATTAATTACGCATTTGTTTTCCTGAGTTAAATGTCTTAGCTTCATTGAGAGAAACTCTCCGCTAGTTATAATTGGACGCAATTCCCCTAGCATGACATGCTTCGATAAATGTCCTATAAACCATTTCATTGAATGTACGCACATCTTCATATGATTTTGGCCCTTTTACATGCAACAAAAGTAATCTTAAATGGAATTGCTCAATTTCTTTGGGAGACACCATATACATCCGAGTAATAATTTTATCTCCTCCTCGTTGTCTTTTTTGCCAAGATTTTCTACTATCAATCCAAACATAATGCAATGAAATTTCTATATACGTATATTGATTAGCAGATGAATCACTTTGATTCAATTGAAAGAAAGCTAATAGCTTCGTAAGCTTAGGATTTTCTACTGCTTGTCTTTCTTGGTCTTCGCGAAATATAATATTTTGTCTTTGTGTCAAATGAATGTGAAGACGAATTATAATATGAGACTGAAAATGCATAGGAAATTCATATATTCGCCACATAGCCTCAGTTGATCCCACATATCGACCATTCAAAAAATTTCTAACGTCATCTACTTCAACTTGTACTTGTTAGTCATTTTCGTTTGTGCTTTCACTTTGAATTAAAACAGTTGCACTATCAAAACCCTTATATACATATTTATATATGTACTTAATACTTTTGACGGAAGTGCACACCTCGACATTAATGTGACAATTATATTTTGCAAACAAATACGGGTTGTATGGAACGACATAACGATTATCTAAAGACTTTCCTCTAATATCAACGGAAACATTATTATCGCGCCGTCTATACAACGGATAACCATTAACTGATTCTTTCGTTAATTGTACAAAATCCTTTGGAAATTGTTTTGAATATTTTCCATCTTGCATACATACAGAGCTTGGATTCAAAACACCGCATGGACCGTGCATCATGTGTTTGACAACAAATTCATGTAATTTTGGCTGCAAATTTTTATCCGGTATCTCTGCACAAACTATTTTATCAATATCAGCCGGCCCGACAATTTTGTCATTTTCACATAAAGTTATCAAACTGTGAGCATGAGGCAAACCTCTTTTTTGAAATTCGATTGTATATATAAGAGCCTCAACTTTGCCAAAAATATATTTATTCCAAATGTCAGAAATGAGTTCTTTTAACTTCGATTTAAATACACGCATAACTATTTCAGGCCTGAAATGAGATGATTCATTAGGATCAATATTATATACAATTTCCGCCCAATTCTGATTGCAAGTCATTGTAACAAAAAGCGATGGCTTGCCGAAGTACTGAACAATTGACATTGTATCTAAGTAATTTTGATACATGTTTCTCGGAGACCCAGTGAAGGATGAAGGCAAAATCACCTTACGACCTAAGCTACCATCTCCTA
>NC_051847.1:14813243-14819657 GCF_002237135.1 Teleopsis dalmanni | reverse complement strand
GAAAAAAATAGAAACTTCTTCTATAAATTTTCATAAATATTGCGAATATTAGTTTTTAATAATACTATGGTATTATTTAGGCCATCTGGAATGTAGGTCGCAAAACGATCCACCCTTTAAAGTTCGCTTTAGTTTATTTAAATAAATAAATAACATAGCTAGTTAAATGGATATTAATTTAGTTCTCTCTGTTCTATTATAATAGTAGTTATATGAATGGATGTGATAACAATAGACTTGTTTACATCTAAACAATATCTTTTCTTCATAATAATGAAAATAATATTAATACAAAAAAGTATTCTTATAAAAATAAATAATTATTACGCTCTGGACATTAATTATGAAATAGTGCAAAATAATTACGGTGCAACTAAGCCAAATTGTACTTTCTTTCCTCCTTTCCTTTTCCCTTTTTTTTGTAAACCTATCTTTTCATAACATCATAAGTATATTTAAATATATATACAGCTACGAGTACTTGTAATCAAAAGTATTTGAATAACACAATTTTACATGAATTCATGTATTTATTTAGAACCACAAACGTTGCGTATCGAATTGCTTAAATATGCAAATGCGCATGCGTAACCATTGCAAACGCATTTTTTCATTTACACTTATCTCTCCCCCTTACAAATTACAATGCCATGTAACTTGAATCTAAACGAGATACTACGTACATTCAGCGCAGATACTTACCATTGGCTTTCGATGCAATTTTCGCTGTGGGGTGCATTGGGCGTTGTAACGGTGTCAGTATAAATTACGCACTTTCGCACAGAAATATCTTTTGTGCTCTCAACAAAGTATATTTATCAGTGCGAAGTAATTTACATAAAATTCATTAGGATTTTGCTTGAAAAAGTAGAAAAATTGTATTCAAATTACAAGGGTCTGCATTTGTCAAAAGGTGTAAAGTGTTAAACAAATAGTATTGTATGTAAATGCAATGTAAATTTGTTATCTGTAAAATTCTATTATTTTTTTAATAAATTGCATTTGTACTGGTTTTATTGAGTACACAAAATCCTTTAATTATAGATTCATGAGCGACATTTGCATTAGTTCATTAGTTTGACTTATTTTGTATATGAAATGAAATATTGCAGTTGTCAATTTCATTAAATAATACATAAATAAAAAGTACAGTTTTAGGTTTTAAAAAAAAATTCCATTTGAAATGAAATACTTAAAGTGTTGAACAGTACATTGCAGATATATTTAATTGCAATTGATTTTATCAAAAATAATATATGCAAATAATATGTTGGTTCCAATACTTTAAAATTGAATATTTTAAGGAACTATGTTATAGTTCATAGGTTAATTGACGCGGACAAGGACGACCAACTTCTGTAATAGCCAACTAAGTAAGTAAGTATAGTTCATACTTAGTTTCTCACTGATTCTAATATCAAACTTAAAATTGCTATAAACAGCACTAAATTCTTTTTTGCGATCTGGTGTCATTCCAGTAGTATAATCATATCTGTCACATTACACATTATAGTTCTATTAATGAGGTTAGTATAAATATAACATATATCAATTATTTAATTATACTTCTTATGTATGCTGATATACGATTTAAGAATAAATTAAAATAATTTATGGATTTGTATATGTTTACTATGTCACTTTGTATGCTGAGTGGTACTCGTTTTAGCTATAAGCCTTAATCTGTTTAGCTATTTAAATTTTAAAAAATATTCATAGAACGGATTTATGTATGTGGAAATATATGCAAATGGAACTGTTGAAATTCTTACGTTTTTATGCAAATTAAGCGTAGTCAAATTATTTACAAATGTTACAAGACCAATGACTCAAAAATAATTGCAATTAACGAGTTGCAAAAAAAAAAAAATACACAAATTACATTCAGTACATAAAACAGAACAAAATTTTGTTAAAAACATGTAAAGAAAAACAATTGTTTTTGTTTAACGAACCGTGAACAGAATGAGACAATCTTTTTTCTTGTCTTTCCAAGAAACGCTAATTCGGTAAGTAGTCTTTTTCTTCACTGTGACTATAAGAAAATTTATCATTTGTAGTTAAATAGCATTGGAGATAGTTTCTCTATAGAAATTCACAAGACAGCGACTTCAATTGCATTTTTATATTTCTGCTATATAGCTGAGCAGAAAGAAATGCAGTTTCCTCTGACATATGCTATGCAATTCGAGAAAGAAAATATTTGAACCTTAAACTCAATTGAAGTTGTTACAAATTTAAAATTAAAAACCTTCTCATTTGCAATTGCGTTGTTGATTTTTCCACAGATACTATTTTATATGTGCACATGTGCACATTTATCTGCAAAAAAGTAAAAATCTTAGCATTGAACGCCCAAACAATCGCAACGAACTCCACACGTTAACACGCACCTTACAATTGCGTTTCCGGCGTAGTTTGTTCAGATACAACAACAACAACAACAACAATAAACAACAACAACACGTGTAATTAGGTATTCATTTTTTAGACTTTGCACACTAATTTGTTGGCTGCCATCTTAAGAATTACATATACTCATGTGTGTACTGCTTATGGGTATTTGTAGGTATATTAAGAGGTTCTAATGTAATGGTTTTGACTCATGCAAGAAGTAGCGTTCCGCTTCATACACCCCAAAGTTAATTAAGAATACAATTTGTATTCAAATAAAAACAAAACTTGGAAGGCGAGGGTGTGTACCCAATAGAGCTTAAAAGGACGGACCAAAGAGTACAGAATAGTTTGACCTCAAAACGGAAATAAAATTAATTGCACATTAATGTGCCAATTTTATATGTTTCTTCTATGGTTCAAACTCTGTAGACTTAGTTTTCGTATGGCTGGCAATTGTAGACAATATTGTAGAAAGCTGAGACTAGAAAAGCGTTTTTCGGTTTCTATTTATTACTGATCTTTTACTTATATATTTTACTAATAATATAGTAGTTAAAGAGAGGCTCCTAACTTACAATGTTGTAGAAAAAGAGATCATATGTTTAAGGTATTTTTCAAGATTGATCATTGATCTTTTAAAAACAGATTCTAAATATCTTTAATAAACAGGAAGATCCAAGCTTTGAATGTTCGGAACTTTTTTCCAATTCAGCTTTGTAATATCCGTAACCCAAAGTCTCATAAACACGGTTCAGTCTATTGTCGATATATGGCTTTGAACACCTGCCGTAGGAATGGTAACTTGATATTTTACTTGGACCATAAGAAGAAAGTCTTTTTAGATATAAATGTGACAATAGGAAAATGTTGCTACTTATTCCAGTTAGTATTCGAGTTGCTTTGTGAATGTCTTTTTCATTCATTTTTTTTATTTGCAAGCGTACTATGCAACTAAATGCGTCCTGAACAACAAGATTCCCGTAGTAAGTAACTTAATCATATCGGATGGTCAATCCTTAACAGTTCTAGAATGTCAAGCTTCTTTGCATTAATTGGATAGGCTTGCTAGTTTCCAACTCATGTTGGTACTTGAATACTGTGTCATTTAGGATAATTGTAGAGCACATGAGCTTGCTAAGCATGTTACTGTCTTAAATTAATTGCTTAGATATTGGTATCCCACTCACAATGATTACCTCAAACATTTTGCAATAGCTAAAAAATCTAGGTGGATGCAGATTCTGTGAGACTGAACGATTTATTTGGTCCAATTTATACAAGAATCGTACTAGTCATTGGCTTTAACTAAAATGGAATCTACTATTAAGTAATACGATATTCGTGCAGACGGGTTACTGTGTTTTATTAAGATATAAAATAAATTTTTTTGTACTCAATAGTGAGATTTGCTCTGGTTATTAATCTGCAGAGAAGAAGGAAACTGTGTTTCACTTTATATATCAGTGATGTCTTTGGCTAGTAAAAGATATTACATCTGTAGAACCCCTACTATTTATGCCCTGACAGAGCTGTCATTATTCGAAATTAAGGACATGATCGAATGATTCACTTTTACTTAATGGAGGGAATCGCGCCTATCTTTTTCAACGTTGCACGTGCGCTGCTTACTTCTCCCTTAATTAATGTTTAAGTGGTCCTCTGGGTTAGGTGTATGAACAATATTTTGTCCATGGTATTATATTGGTCTCTTACTCGAGAGTGATTCATATCATTCTTCTTCATTGGTTGCAGTCTTCTGTTATAATGTACTATAGAATTTACACATTATAGATAACAGGGACAAGAGTAGGGATCATTGCTTGATGCCAGAACGCGTGACTGATGGGGTCGTTACTATATTTGTGTTGTCCCAAACATACATGCATATGTTTACTGATTTAGTGTAAAAGTGATTAATCTGGGTTAGTTAAGTAATCTTGTGATGAATATAAAACCTGCTGTTTCACTAGTTTTGATATTCGGATTATATTTGAACATTAGGTTTTTTAATGAAAAAAATTATTAATTATGCTGCGGTATACAATATAAAGTTATTTTAATATTTGTGGGAATAAAATATTAATCTATACAACAATAAATTAATGGTATACTTTAAGATTTTAATACCTTAAATTTAGTATTTCAAATCGTAGGAGTAACTAAAAAGCAGAGATTATAATAATTTTGTTATTTTATAATTATGAGTTCATGCATATTTATTAATAACCTTAATTCATTTGACTTCACCTATTTTTCAATTTTATTTTGCGTAATATTTTTTAATTATATTCATAAAAAATAAAAGTTAAAATATCTTAGAGTATGAAAAGGCTTTCTTTGAATTGCAGCAACGTGCGACAGTTTTAATGGTAAACATTGCATTACTTAATCCCATTTCGATGGGTTTTTTGATATTTGAAATGTGAAGATATTTCGTGTTTGTTTGGGGCGTAACAAAGTTGCAAATTTAACACAAAACACAAAAGATACAAACTTGAGTTACTTAAAAAAGACAAAATGGAAACAAAGAAATCCACTATTCAATTGCTCTACAGTGCTTATATAGAGGCTTGTCGCATGCCCAGATTCATGTCTTCACAAAAAATATAACAAAGATCATTGTTTTATTCAATTTACAATAATCATTACATGCTATCATTACAATGTAATGGAATTTAATTGCCAACATTGTTGGTACAATTATTACTGAATAACACTTGATATGTTGATGATAATAACATCTTTTTTGTGGTTCCTATTTTTGCATTGCTGACATGTGATTATTTTTGTACCAGGAAGCGGCAGAGTAGTTGTATCTGATAATAAAACCCTTGAGTTGGCTGATTTACTTAGTTTGAAATTAAAAACTATACTATTTAATTTTATACAAATATATTTCATGATATCAAAATTTTGTTAATTTCCTTTCCAAAGTTACAAAGAATTAAGCTACACAATACCTGAGTAATTTTGATTTAAAGTATTGTCATGTACAACGTACTTAACCTTTTCGGTGCTTAAATTTTATAATTAGTATGTTGTGCAACTTAATTATTATTATGATATTTTAGTGATTTTTTTCAGAAATTTATTTTGAGTATTTTTATATACATAATATACCGATAAAACTATACCTACATGTAGCAGAAATGACTACATACGATATTGATTTTTGTATCAATATCTTCTAAATTAAAGTCTCTCAAATACAAGTGATCAATCGGAAATATGTGCTATAAAATCGAATGAACTATGCAAACTTTCAGTTAGAATGACCCTTATCCTGTGATAACTTTAATATCGATCATACGTAGAGCAGGTATTCATTGTAATGTCACAGTATTCTACAAATGTATAACTCATTGCATTTGCTAACAATATCATTGGATATAGCAAACGGTTGCTTATTGCTGCAATTGCCATCATCTGCGCAAATGGGCTGGTAGATGATTGAAGAAAAACCATAGCATATGTCGGCTATTGGCAAATAAAGTTTATGATTTGAGTGGCATACTGGTTGCCAAAGGAAGTTGGTAAAGCATTATTTATAAAGGCATCGTCATAAATAACTACAATGATTTCAATTTGAAAATAAAATGGTGAATAAACAGTACCAATAGGTACTATAGGTGCTATACAGTGCTACTATAGGTTGTGTAGGGAACGAAGATGTAAACTACTCTAGTTCGACACTAACACAAGTTAGTTCCTTTAACCTTCTTGTGCTTATATAAGGTGTGGGAGCGTGTACGTTATCACAATATTGAAGAGAATTGATTTTTTTCGATCAATAATCAGTTATAAGTTGGCTACATTGTTCTACTACTGGGACATTACCACCAGAATGAAAACAATAAATGATTTCTTTTGAGATATTAAAAAAATGAAAAACAAAATATAATTTTGTAGTATTCATTTCGTGGAATTACTTTGATTCTACTTTGATTTAAATGTATATGTGTGTGCGGACACAGCCGCAAATATTCATAAAATAATTGCTAGTAATACTTTAGATGA
>NC_051847.1:14792792-14813143 GCF_002237135.1 Teleopsis dalmanni | reverse complement strand
GAAATAAAAATTGCAGAAGCACCACAAATTAATCATGAAAAATATTTTTCAAGAAATCACATTTATTCCATTAAACTTCAAGCTGTTTGTGATTACAAATTAAGAATAAGAGATGTTGTTGTTGGTTAACCCGGCCTGACTCACGATGCTAAAGTTTTTTCGAACTCAATACTTTTAACAGAAAAAGATCGATTTTTTTCTAATCAATCATGGATGGCTGGCGAAAATATTCTAATATTTTTAAATTTTCCTCATTTGTCCATTTTCGTACTGGATTTTTTCTTTTCCGTGTTTTTGTTTGTACATTACTCACTAAATTAAATCATTTTAATTTAAAAATTATATTTAGTTTATTAACTTACTTTTGCCAAATTTCCTGCTCTTCACTTAACACAATATTTAATATTAATCAAAACCAAAAACAAAACAAATTTTAAATGCTGCCTATACGAAAGCTTAGTATAAATACATTTTCGGAGTAAAATTTTTTCTTATGTATAAGAAATATGGCAACATTGAAAAAAGAGTAAAAGTGCAACGCAAATGTTACTAGACATGTATTTTGTTGTTGCTGCGTTGCACTTTTAATACGTTACTCGGTTACCGAGCGCGTTTCTCGAACTCGTGAATAACCTCAATATAATTTTTATGTTTTCTATATGCATGTTTACATGAGCTTAATTGATCATATACTACGAGTATTAAGCAACACATATGAAAAAAAGAAGAAATTTAACATAGAAGTTCATCTTTGCATTTATAATTTAAGTACTAATAAAGAACTTAAGTATTTTAGACACTTGTATCAAAATATAGATATTTATAGAGCCTGTATATACAGCAAACTATTTTGTGCTTATTGTTTGTTATAATCCCTTTAATATATCCAAAACCTTACCTTATCTGGATTATAATGTCCACCGGTGCTTAAGCAGCCATTAGTCAAATCGCCTTTCTCATGCACATGGAATCCGTGTTTACCAGGTGTGAGTCCAGTGACATAAATACGAATGTAAACATTTTCACCGCAAGCATTTTGTGTGAATGTAATGTTTCCCTTTACTTGGGAAACACCTGCTGGATCATCAAGATACGCTATAGCTTGTATAGGTGCGATTTTCTAAAAATCAAATAATTATTTATAATTAATTTACACTTTATTATTCAGATTTGAAGTATTTTTAAAAGTGCTTACCTCGGCGCGTACAGCCACTACACATAAGGCCAAGGCTGCCACAATTACATGATTGGAGAACATTTTATTCATTAACTAATTATATTTGTGCCTAAAATTATGTATTAAAAAAAAACAAATTAAATATAATTTTTATTCAAAGGAATAGTGAATACCAATAAATTAACTATAATTTCGTTTAACACAAATAATATTGTTGACGCATTCCTATTAAATTAAATTGCTCAATGAAAATGAGTATTTTTTAAATAAAATATCAACTATTTCAAAGTTTATTTAAATAAAAATGGAAGCACTTCAGACAAACAACTTTTCCTATCCACAGTTCCCCACAAAGTGATAGTCAGTCGTCACATGCCATATAATAGCCTATGATGATGATTTATATTACATGTGATTACATATAGAATTTGTAAAAATTAATTTTAATTTAATATTAAAGCGTTTAAAATGTATATAAAAAAATACATATTTGACGCAAATTCCGAACATGAAATTTATTGGTGTTCATACTTCCATATACGATATATTCACACATATATTTTGTTAACCCCACCCCTGTAGCAATTTTAGTTTATTCAATTGAAACTTTGTATTGCGGTTGAATTTAACTAAATTTGTAGGTCAGTCTGCAGTAAATGATATAACAATTTATGACTATACAGGGTCAATAGAACGCTTATGAAAACTTATAATATATAATATTTAAGTATATTATTAAATCAAATTCATAGGTAATATATACGATATATGTGCGTTATGAAAACAATCATTGTTGTAAACAAAAATTATTTATCTAGGCTAGTGTCCACAGTATTAATAATGCAAATATACTAGATAATTGTTTGCTTAATACCTTTTTTTGGATCGTCTATGTGCAGCGAAACGATTGCTAGATTCGTAAGAGTAGAAACAGGACTGTACCCAATAAAAATAAATGCTGTAGTGTAGTGAAATCCATAGAGAAGCAGACATAGAAATCTAATGTGACAAATACGCCAATCAGTGATACATGAATTATGTTTCTAAAATCCGTGTGAAAAAAAGAGCGGTAGGTCGCTCCTGAACACGGTAGTTTGATGAGTTGAGAGTTGATTAAAAACTATGTAGTACCAATACCTGGGAAATAGTTGCGAGCAACCATATAGAAACAGTTGCGAACAGAGTATTTCAAGGACGGGAAATATATGTTGTAGTATTAATAATAAAGAGGATTATTGGGTTAAATTACAAGGTAACAGTGTTTTAGGCTTTTAGTGTAGCAGGGTACTGTGATTAAAATATATGTTTTCTGCTAGTGATTGATTTTACTCAATCTTACGATTGAAGTTTTTTAAGTGGCGAATATAGAATCTCTTAGATAAACAACTAAAAAGAATTTAATTACAGGTCTTATCTGCTCTCCAGCAGAGCCGATATGCTGTCTTTATAGACAAACTTAACGATATGGTTACCTAACACAGGCTATAGTGAATCCATTTACAAATTGCTAAAACCCTATATTTTATTCAGAGAAAGATTAATAAACTTAGAACAGTTTTTGTTTTTTGATATTTATAAATTTCTCAATTTAACTTCAATTAAAATTCTCATTCCGATATTTTACTAGATGCTGGGTTTTACTTTTATAGGTTTTACTAAAGTTTAAAACTATACATAACTGAACTAGATTTGCTATAATAACATTTTTAATGTGTGGCTTTATTACTTTAGTAAAGGAAGTCGAACTGTTTTAATACAATGTGGACATCTTCGACACCTTGTAAATTCTCCCATTTTTTTATGTACCTAAATTATATGAATATTTTACTATACATATTTATGATATTCTTTTCGTAGCACAGTTTGTTTTAAATGAACTGATTATTCTTTTTTATTTAAATTATTGTATTATCCCAAATGTAAACATCTGTTAAAGATGTGTTTATGTATGTTTAGGTGTGTGTATGTAAAAAGGTTGTTTTTATTGGAATTTCGCGATTAAACACTAAATGCTTTATAAATACAAAAAGTTTATTTTAAAACAATTAGTAATTATGTAAATATCGGTCAGAGAAATAAAGGAATACGTAGTGGTTATTGATTTATATGTATTATATACCATTTTGGATAACAAAAGGTGTGGAACAAATTTCCTTAAACATTTTCTGAAGTGTGTCTTTATAAAATTGGGATTTTATTGGTCAGCATAATTTAAAAACTAAGTTAATAAAACATATGACTAATATTAATATATATATATTAACTATTTTTAGTTTATAAAAAAAATTATATTCATTGTAAATATTGTAGTTTTAAGTAGTGATAAGAGCCGAATACTATCAATGTCAAAAGTATATTGTAATAATTTTTAACATTTTAAATTTATTAATAATATTAAACAAAAGTTTCATGTTCGTCTTATCTTTTTTTCAAGATAAATATGTCTAAAATGATTAAAATTAAATATTATTCTTAATGTTTATGAGTTTTAGCACGTTTTTTTATAAAGTAGATTAGCAAATACTAAGATTTGAAATGAAATATGTCGATAAATATTTTCAACGAAAGTATAAGGATGATGACGAAGGTATAAAAGAAGTGTGAGAATAGATAGGAATACATACCTTATTTTGTTTATATTAAAATCTGACAATTGCTTAACACTATAGATATAATAGTTTATAGTTATCATTATTAAAAAATACAGCAAAATAATTGCTTACCAATTCGTAAATAATTATAAAAAGCCACTTTACATTTAACTCAATAAGTTTACCTTAACTGTTCCTTAATGCTGAAAAAGGTCTCTTAAGTTATGATGTTGGTCATGTAAGATGTAAGATGGCTATGTTTCACTCAAATACTACCAACATTAAAATCACATTGTATTACAGTTCAAAATGAAAATAGCTTTCCTTTTCATAAGTAAGTGATACATATTAGAATAAACAAATTAGCATTTGAAAGAAGCAATGACCATAAAAGATCGAAGAGCAGAAAAGTAAAGTGGATGTATACTATACACACACTTAGTAAAGAAAAGGATTTCAAATGCATATAGAGGAATCTATAACTTATACTGGAAATCCAAAAACAATAAACAATAAATAAAAAGACTTTTAAATCTTATGCTTGGGAAATCTGTTTGGTAGTATGTTATGTTTAGTATGCTATAAAATTTAAGATAAATTTCCTGAGAAATTGCATATTTTGTTGTCATTAAAAAAACTTGTAGATTTTACTAATAAAAACTGCACACACCACCTAGTATCAACAACCTCGCAATTTTTACATTGATTACACATCACTTTTTGGCTATACTCATTGTTGCTTCTTTTCACATAAAAATTTGCATCTATATTTTGAATCTTTATCTCAAAAACTAAGCTATATTGATACATAGCATAGTAAAAAATATTGTTGAAAATGTGTCTTCACTTATAGATGTCAAAGAGGCGTGCCCGGAAATCGGAATCGTGCCCAAAGAACAAATTAATATTAATGTAAATTATGTGCCATAGAACAAATAAAGGTATACTATATACAATCTTTTCATATTTATATTGCATAGTATAATACCTATGTATATTTGTAATAATATTGTAATTAAACAATTAATTTTCTCAGAGTTATAATACAATTGATACAGCAATTAAATTCTAATTTTGTACTTAGTACGCCGCGACGTACTATAGTATATAGTATAGTTTAAATTTTTCATGGTATGAAAGTTGCCATGAAACTCTAGACTTTGCAGGTGGTTTTCTTATACATACAAATTTACAATTAAGTTTAAAGTGTAATTTAATATATACAAAGAGATATTAGATTAAGCTGAAATATTGGAAGTTCAAGAAATAAAATTATAATATCTATTTAGAATAAAGCGGTTATTGTCACTACGCAGTAACTTATACGACGACAATAATTTATTCTAAGAAATTAAAAGAAATCTATTTAAACTCATTTTATTAGTCTTAAATTCAAAGAAATATTTTAAATATTGAGTATATTGGCCAATATGTGTAATAACTGATCTATTTTAGTTTTTTGTATAACTAGATACGAAATATTTTATTCCAATAAGACAATAATCGACAAAAAATAAATAGTAATATTCGAAATATTTCATTGTTATTAAGGCCTAGAACGTAGAGGTGGTACATAATATACCACAACTCTGTTTTGATCTTACACACCCCTTACATCAACCGCACCCGACACTTTTACCACAACCAATTTGGTTTATTAAATTTAAACTCTTTTTAAATAGTTTTGTCTGTACTGGATTACTAGAATGAAACTGATGGGCTACATCACTTCTTCCTGGATTGATGGTTGAAATTTTTTCACACTGTTTTCTTGAGAGATAATTTTAGTTTGTTGAAGTCTTACACGGAGGATTTAAATAAAAAAAAAGTTGCAAATTGAAATGATGGAAATTATTACGAATTGAATGTATATTAGATATTTTAGAGGATCATAAAAATTAATAAAAAACGCAACATTGGGATAATTTAATCATCTAAAGGCATATAATTAGATTAAGTCTTCCGATCAGGCAGGAGTATAGAATTTTTAAAAAGTATTTAATATAAAATTTATAAATATAAATACTTTATAGTATCACAGATATAATAAAAAAAATAGACTCGTATTATCCTCCCGATCAGGCGGAAATGGAGAGTTTTTAAACCTTTTTTTTCTTGAAGAAATTTATTACTAATTTCAATTCATTGATTTCAGAGTACTGGAGAAATTTGAAAAAGCGTGTTTGAAATGAAAGTGTGGCACTGAAATTTAGTTTACATAGTACTATGTTCTATATAAAACTATATATAAAAGTGATGTACCTTGAATAAAAAGCAATCTATTTTACTAATTATAAAGTTGTATATATATATGTTGCTTCATTTTTAAATATATACATATTTTATTTTTTTTAAATGTGTTCATATTAAATATGTATACTGTAGTAATGCATATTCCACAATATCAAAATTGCAACAACATTTTTTGAAATATCCTAAATATTTTAAGATTGTGTTTGCGCAGAAATTCAAGCATTAATTATATAAAAGTATTCAAAAGTTAACAAATATATTTAATGTCTAAAATAATAAAAAAAAAACTCTTGTTATACAATAAATACTGATTTCTAAAGCAATTTCGGCGCAATTCAAACCCGTTTCTTCCTTTCAGCCTTCAAGGCGTTCCTCTTTTCAAAAACAATACCTATGAGTATCAAAATTTATAAAACGCCTGTTGACGAAGAGCACTTGGAGCTGTTAAATATGTGGATGGGTATATAATTTTTTGTTCGTATGAGCCGTTACAATACACTGTATATAATATTTATTAAATTTACTTGCATGTTTTTATATCGTGCATATATACGTGTAAGCGATTTTCAAGTACATCTCAACCACAAAAAATGAAAAGTTAAGTAATTTTTTAAAACGTAAACAGAAACCAGTTCAGCTACATTCTATTAAAAATGTCCAAAATATAAAAGATTCTTGCTAAAACCACAAATGTATGATGTTTTCAATTATAAATCAATGCATTTTATTAAAAAGACAAATAAACAAATAATTAAACACTTTGTTACCTACACTGTTTGATTAAGTTATATTTAATTCTTTTTTTTGGATATATTAATTTGCACAATTTTTATACGATTTCCCGAAATGAACTGAACTGTTCGAATGCCGAAGTTGAACTGATTTTTAATGGGTCCCGCCAGTGAGCAGATCACCTTAAGCTTTTTAATTTCAAGCGATCGAATGCAGTCTCAGCTCACCTGAAAGTTACTTGTCACTCGTGCCGATAGCGCGCCCATGAATTTCGGTTTCTGAGGCACTGAGTGGGAAGAGGGACATTGCCATATTATTAAATATACTCTTAACTGCAGTCAGAAATTGTTAAAATACATTTTTATAAATACGTTTTGTTTATATCTAGAGAATTTACCAGCGATAAAGAGCAGCAATACATGTAAGACTAACTCTTGGCCATTCACTTTGTGAGGTTTATTATCCAGGTGTAAATTCTGAAATTTATCTTTCTTCAATGGATTAATCTAATCAAAAATATTTTTTATTTTTTTCACTTAAAATTTCTGATACGCATCTGTGCGTAAATATATAAATTTTTCATTAAACAAATATTTTTAGTACGTTTTTATGTAATTTTTTATCATCTTCATTTGTTTTGAATAGAGCACTCATTACTTAATTATTTTGCCATATATTTTTGGTCTCCACAAACGTGTGTTCACACTTAAGAGAAGAAGATCACGTCGCAATTTCATAAAGATACTATGTTTCGATAGAAAAAATTACATTGTTTTAATTTCAAGTTGGTGTTCATACTTAAGTACGTGTTTTAAAATTTTCGAAGACTTTTCAAACTTATCAAAAAACCAAAAAGTATATTTTCCTTAAGAAATAAGACATTTATATATTTATATTATTTATATATTTATATTTTAATTATATAAATAATACTAAGTACAGCCTATAGCCTATCCAAATAAGTATTTTCATATTGGTTTGAACAGGATTTGAAATTTAAATGAAAAATTTAATTAGAAAAGATATATTTCAATGTTATGTTTGATTCGTACTTTGATATTTTAAGTTAATGCTTAACTGAGGATTAATTCTTAAAAGAAACAAACAGAAATCGCGACCTTAACCATACAACGCAAATTTTTATTTTTCAGTTAGGATAGCATTCATTTTGATTGAGGCCTTATAAAGACGAATGAAAATGTTTTTAACACCCTATATATGATTAAGTTAATCTTTTATAATGCTTCTGCACAAAAAGATGCACAAATGATCAAATGCAATAGTATTGAAATTAAAGCTATATTGTTCATCACGATCTAAGTGATTTGTACATAGAACAGATTTGGCTTACTTAGACCTTAAAAGAGATCCCACATTATACTAATACTAGTTTACTACTATACTTATAATTTAAATTATATTTTACTGCTTAACTAATACTAGTTTATTCATTTTGTTAATAATAAGAATCTTGAAATTGTTTAATCATAATCACAGTAAAATTGTGCATATGTTTATGGACAATGTATCTAACAGATGCTATTAAAAAAAATCAACTACAGATTTGAACTCTATATGTGGGTAATTTTCTTAGAATCAACACACAGTAAATTATAGAATAAAAAGAAACCTAGTCAATTTTTTTTCATAAACCATGGATAGGTATTGGATATTTTTAGCTGAACGTTTGTGTCTCTCAATAACAGTTGAAAGGTATAATAATTTTAAAAGCGATTAATTTATTTCTAATGAAATCTGTTTTACAATTTTATTGTTCATTAAAAAATACATATACTATATACTATGTTTTATTATGTTTTTATATTGTGGTATTGTAAATAGCTAAATACAAAATACTAAAAAAAAACAAACAAAAGGAAACTGTTTTCGCAGATAATCTAGAAGTTATTTCCCGGAAAATTATTGCATAATAATAAACCAATAAAGTAGTATTAAGAGATGCTAGGCATAGCTATCCTTCAAATTCCTAAAATAATAAAATATATATGGGTTCGTTTCAGTCAAATCATTAAATGGCAAAACATGAAACTTATACCTGTTGAGAACTCCATGGTTAATATATAGGTAATATAAGTGAGTACATTTTATTGAGGTTTAACATTTCAATGTTAGAGACCTGTTATGCGTAGAGTAGAGCGGTAATACTACCCAACATTATAATGTTAAAAATTTAAAAAAGAATAAAAGAATTACATATGTTACCTATTATAAAAAACAATTTTCGCGAATATTAAAACACCATAAGCCTTTACCTGAGCTAAGACTACCTAAGACTACCTATGACTGTAATCTTAACAGTAAAAAATTATTAAATAGATAAAAAAACATATATAATTGCTTGTAAAAAACATTTTTGCGAATATAAATAAGGCGAATCCTTCTACAGTTATCAGTCAAACAACGGCATCAATCTAAGTAACATCCTTAACATATCTCTTCGAATCTTGTTACAATAAACAGTCAGAGAACAGCATAAAATTAAGTAACAATCTCATCGTATCGTTTTCAATTCTTAACAGTTTTTGTCAGTCTATCTCTTTGAAAACTGCTACAATTATCAGTCGAAGTACGCAAATATTCTGAATATATTTCATTGAATTCTACAACACAACAGAACAGCTTTTGTCTTAACAATATCCTGAACGTATCTCTTCGAATTCTACAGTTATCAGCCAGAGAACTGCAACAGTCTAATCAATATCCTTACTTATCTGTTCGCGTCTAACATAATCGATTTCATCCAAAATGAAATTTCAAATGTTAATCAAAAATAATGGCAAAAATGGCAAGAAGATATCCGTTGGCTACGCTATATTTCTACATAAGACGGAACTTAATCGTCGCAAGAAGAATAATATACGCCGATACGTTTCTAAAATTAATCTCACCGACGGTTTGATTTACAATGTGAAGAAAAATATTAATTATTGCAGTCCAGATGATTTAGCAGCGATGAGCCGTGAAACAATATTTAAGAAGAAATTGGACACCGAAGTTAATCGTAGAGTTCAGCACGTACAAAAACTGAAGGATTTCTTAAAACTACAAAGGACACCACAGAAACAGGAAAACAAAGTAAAGAAAGGAGTTAAGAGGCAACTTTTCACATAAACTATATATTCGATGTAACTTTTTAGACAAGTGGTTCCAGTGACTTTATATAACCAATTCTGATGATAATAGTTTTAAGTATATAGTTTTAAAGTTAAACTCGTATTTGAAAATAAGGTGCATATAGTTAAAAAAACCTAGTTAACCTAGTTAAAAAAAAAATTCATTTTTAATATATATATTTAAGTTTAATAATCACACTTTAATATTTTTAAAAATCATTGTACTCATTTAGTAATTAAGTTTTATAATTAATGTAATATATAATTATATCTTTGTGTATTTGCTTAATAAAAATAAATAAAATTCAGTTGTACTTAAAATTATATCTTTTATAATTTTTTATAATTTTAAACTATTTTTATTAAATTATTAAACTATTATATATCATGTTACACACTCTTAGGAGAGAAAATTTTTTCCTTTAGAAGCGAACAAAACAAAGGCGCAAATAAAATTCGTTGAGTTTCTTTTAGTTCAAACATTCACAGGCATTCGGGTCCCTGTAGGTAAATGTATTGTTTCCATTGGTTTAATGTCGTTCTTATTGCAGATTCTGTTTTCAATAATACGGATTTCGGCAAATGTGATATATATATATACAGATACCTCTGTTTAAGTTAATACTCTCAAAATCAATAATTCTTTTAGTCAGAGGAGTTTATGCTCAGTTGTGGCAGATCAAGTTTTTTTTTTTGGATGTAGTGACTGAATTTACTATTGGAATAATTATAATATAACCTTTATAATACATAATTTCCATATCTATATTTAATCTGCAGGAAGTTTATATCCGTACCCTTACCTCGTAATATTTTTGAGTTATATTTGTGTCAAAAACAATACTATGTCTATTAGATTTGTTTTGTTTTCTATCTTATATACTATATAAATAATTATTTATATATATAATGTTTAATATATTATATATATTATATATATATGTAGCTTAGAGTTTCATATACAATTTATTTATATAAAAAAACAACTTTTGAGTTCCGGTACTATGTCTTTCGGTGCATTTCTTTACAATAAATACTCTGGCAATATGATTTATTGCATTTTTATTTTCATAAAAATAATACAATTTGCAATAAAGTATAAAAGAATATGATTGTATATATAGGTAAATATTAAATTATGATTCTATTTGTGCCGAAATAAAAAATTAATAACATACCTATAATTATATAAAATATCTTTACAAATAAAAATAAATTATTCGTAATTAATTTTACTTTCGTTACCTTTACTAATAAAAAATAAATTCTTATGTCACTTCTTTAGACAAATAGGTTTGTTATTGCATTAATTTGTATTCACTGCACATTGTATAGATATATTCAAAGTATATCTATAATATTATAATAAATTGTATTTACTAATTTTATGAACGCTAAATACTTTAGTAAGCTAGAACAAATCGAAGTCAGTGCTAATTTATTCAACTACCTTCATATTTGCATTATAAACGTAATTAACAATACATGGTAAGTAAATTATATTAGTAATTTAATTAGAATATTCAAAATGGCCCTCAGTATTTTTCTGTAAAATTGTACTATTCATTTTAAAGCCATCTCTCCGTCTCTCTCCCTCAATTTTAAACAAAAGTAAGTTACTAATGAATAAGTTTAATTGTATCTACAATTATATCTCTCTTAAAGATATATTTACAAAAAATATGTAAAGCAAGTACACAGAAAACTGTTTCAATATATTATATATTATTTATATTACAATATATACAATATATTATTTATTTATAATAAGAGAATTAAGGCAATAAGAAAGATCCACTTGTCTTATTTGCTTGTGCTCCATACCTTCGTACTTATCTATGACTTCAAGTCAACAGCGGTTTAGGATTTTTTATCCAGGGATATTAAAAACAATGATTAAAATTCATATTGAAATTGGGCTATACATTGTGACCGAAAAGTTTCCGGTCATAAATAAATAAAACGCAAAATTCTTAATCTTCATCAATATTTATTTTATCTCCTTCAAAATATGCTCCATTAGAAGCGATACACAAATGCCAACGTTTCTTCCAATCATCAAAAAATTTTTTATAGGCGCTTTCCGGTATGGCTTTGAGTTCCCTCTGCGAATTCTGTTTTACGTCTTCTATGGATTCAAAACGCGTTCCTCTGAGTGGTAATTTGAGGTTGGGAAACAGGAAAAAGTCACACGGTGCAAGATCAGGTGAATACGGTGGCTGTTCGATGGTATTTATTGAATGTTTGGCCTTAAAATCGTTGATAATGTTGAACAAATTGAGGTGAATCGGAACAAGCCGGGCGTTGACACGTCGCATACACAAATTGTCCACCAAAATCAAACGAGCCATCTCACGACCGATGCCTAGCTCTCGTGCTATCTCTCTAACACTCACATGAGGATTTTTGAACACGATTTCCTTTGCCTTTTCAATGTTTTCGTCGGTGGTAGAGGTCGAAGGTCGTCCAGAACGCGGCATGTCTTCGACGGTCGTACGACAGTCCTGAAAGGCTTTGTACCACTCATAAACTTGAGTTTTCGATAAAACTGATTCCCCATAAGCCTTTTGTAGCATTCGCAACGATTCTGCACACGAAATTTCGTTCGAAAAACAAAATTTGATGCAAACTCTTTGTTCAATATTTTTTTCCATTGTTTTTTTCGCAACGCACTACTGAGGTGAACTGGTTTCAACAGCTGCCGTAAACGAACTGTCCGACAGATCGCGCTCATTTTTGGCATAGTAATTAAGGACAGTGCTGCCAAACTACATAAACTTAAAATATCGAAAAATATACAGCGCGCGAATTTTAAATGAGAACCTCCGAAAACCTTTCGGTCACAATGTAAAAGAGTAGTTAATTTTTCTTTATTAATTCTTGAAACAATAATCAGAATGAGGTGGAAAAGTCCATCTTATAAGTTGTATACCTTCATGTTTTAGTCTCCTACTTATTTTTTTTATTATATATATAATATTATTATATATTCCCTCAATGTGGATCGTCGTTATTGACGAGACAACTCGTTGTGATTTTAAACTATATTTGTCAAGACTGCAAGCCTATGTCGTGTCATTCTATTATTTCTAACTCAACATGCACAACCTCGTCTATTCACCTCCGCTTTAAACAACTCCAGCTTTGTCTTGTCGCACGTTATTTCAACATGATTTGTTTTAAAGGATTAATCTCATCCACTATTATTACTTGTTCTGTAAATCTAAGTTAATTTTTTTAAGTTCTCTTATACCATTGTCGCTAACTTTGGTTTTCGTATACAAACCCAAAGATTTTTCACAGTACTTTTCTCGTAAATATTTAGAGTTTAGTTTAATTGTTCTACTGAAGACCCAGGTTGGACTTTAATAGGTATTCTGCGTTGATACTAACAGTCAAGAACTGACAATTTGTGCCTAGTAGGTATTGCAGTACAAAACCTTGTTATGAACCGTTAATGGTGATAATACATATGCCTTTAGCATATGCTCGTACATGTAATTATATAATGTGATTAGATTTTCTGACGAGGACATTGAATAGAATGCATAATATTGAATTCGTAAACTTTAGTTAATATATCAGGACTTAAATAAAAGTTCCGTATGTAATTTTACTAAAACAGATTTTATTTGGGCGTTAAGAATTATAAAAGAGATTATCGTATATTTTAATATATTATTGGGATTTTTTTTAAAACAAAATTTTAGATTTTACATGTATAATGTACATATACATTTACTAGGGATATAGATCAAATATTTATTATTAAAACAAAAACGAAGATTTATCTAATTTAATTACTTAATTTGTTATTACTTATGAACCCAATCATATAAAAAATATTTACATACAAAAATAAAATTAATATTATAAAATAGTTTTATATACAAAGTGCTAAAACACAATAAATATGTATAATTAAGTACTAAGCATTTGCACGTACCCGCCTTTAGGTTTCGTTTCATGTATCATAAAAAAATTATCTAAACTAGAAAAAATAATTTAATTCCCGGAATCTTTAACAATTTAATGGTTCCATTAAGAATTGTATCAACTAATAATGTGTCTCTTCAGTACGTTTAAAGAGAACATTCAGTAATTTTCATATATTATGTTTTTGCCGTCCCAGCGAAGAAGTTTGTAAAGGTGTACAGTTTTCAATCAGAACACTATTGCCTTCTTCCGTTGAGGCCTTATCGGTTATATGTGTACGTTTCAGAGATCGTTTGCGATCGAGTTCACCGTTTGCATTCAATTCGACAGTCTGTAGGCTTTGTGCACGTTGTAAGGAAAGACGTAATGGTTTCTTTGGTGGTGTAGGGCGTATTGTACGCACTTGTGTATCATTAAGAGGTTTGGTTTCGTTTTCGCTTTCAAAGTCCAGAGATTTGACACTGCGCATATCAGAAGGTTGTCTATTGCGTAAGGCAAGCGTATCAGAAGAACGTGGTATGTCACGACGACGTTCGAAGCTATTAGAAAACACAATAATTTTATAATTGTATATATAATATAAAAAGTATTTTATTACCCATTGTAATGATTGAGGTGTTCCACACTTTTTGCTTGCATTTGTGCTCGCTGTAACAGGGCACTCGTTTTACTAGTCGATCTCTCATAGCGCTCACGATGTCGATCTTTTTCTTTCTTATAATGCTGCATATAAGCAGAATCGCTGTTTATTGATATCTTGGAAGCGGATAATGACTTTGGTGGCATATTGGAAGCATGGGTTGGTGTTCTATTATTGAAATCTATGTGCGTATTTTCTTTTATTAGCGTTTTAGTGATATGTGTGTTCGAGTTGGGTTTTGGTAATGAATTAGTATTTGAAACTATGTTATTATCACCAACTAGTTCTATTGGTTTACCACCTACAAGTGTGGTGATGTAATTGCCACGCTGAAAGACAAGCGGTTTCTCGGGAGGTGTAGATGGTGGCGAAGATATGCTGATGCTAGTTATATGTGCATTCGTGCCTGTATTATTATTGCCGTTTTGTATATGCTGTGGAAATGTTTGATCTTTTGTTGTTTGTAATTCCTTAACTTGTTCTTCTAAATAAGAAATCCTATGTTGCAAGCGCATATTGTTTTCCTTTTCTTGATCAAGCTGTTTTTGTGGTATTTGTGCAGTTTTTTTACGCAGCACTACCATTTGGCATTTTCCCGAATTACCTACAAGTTTTTGAAGTTCCTCTTTTGTTTGACAAGCAACCAATTTGCCATTCACTTCTAGAATACGATCACCTTTGTAAAGACCATCACCTTCAAGTGCCCAATCGATAAAAACACCGGTTTGTTCTGTTTTAATTTGTGCAGCCCAACGCCCTGAAGTTGCATATACCGCATGTAAGCTCAAAGATATACCCGCATTCAAGATACTAAAGTAAGAAACAATTAATATAAATTCTAAATAATTATTTTTATCAAATTTATTACTTATAAAGTGTTTGCAGTTCTGGTTTTGATTTTTCCAAACGTGCTTGCAATGCTCGGGCCTCTTCTACAACAGAAAGCAATTGTAATTCTTCTCTACCGAGTGCATACTCAAGTTCAGCTTGCCGTATTCTTATATCAATGTTACTAAATAGTATAGTTAAGATATGATATATTACATCAGTCTTAAAATTGTTTAATAAAACTTACTCTGTTATGTCCAATTTTTCTAAGGCAATTTTTAAATTTTTAATTTTGATTTTTTTATTTTCTGCTTCAGTTTTCAATTTTTGTAATTTCAATTCTGCGGCAGGTTTTTCTGCATCATCCAGTGGAGGACCCGTTGGTCTTGGAAGTTTTCCTAAACATAATTGAATTCTCAAATTTTGTATTGCCGCCTCACGATCCTGTAAAGCTGATCTTAACTCTTTCGTTTCACTGCGTGCTGTACGAGCAGATAGGGTGCCACCTAATCCGGAACTTTTTCTTCGTCGTCCAGTTGTAGAACATTGTGAAATACTAGTATTTAAGTTTATGTCATCGTGATTATCATGATGTAGGCTGTATTTTGCAGCCGAAGCACAACTTCTGGGATGTAATATTGTCTGCAAATAACATAAATATATAAGTCAAAGTATATTAGTTAATATATGCAGTCATGTAGACTGTATGTGATTTGAATTAAATGACATTAATGAACTTCAAGGTATTATGTGATATAATTTTTAGGATGAAAAAAATGTTGAATTAATTATAAAGTATTGAAATTGAATATTAATTAAATAATTAATATTTTATTTTATAATAACGTGCATACATACCATGTTAGTATGTATATAACATTTTAATTGAAATTATGATTGTGTTGGGAACTTTTTTCTTTTCATGTTGTTGTAGCCCCATTTACCAAATATCATGAAAGAATTACAAATATGTATACATGGGTTAGAATATGGTTGGATAAAAGAAGTGTAAATGAGAATAGGATTAATGTTAATTTTTTTGTCAAAAGTGACGTGTCTTATGACGAAAAGAAACTATTTAAAAGTAAGAAGGGTTCGAATAGAAATAAGAAGACAAGAACAAACAACAATTTGTTGGAATTTGGCTGACCATACAACGATGTTTCTAGTATTGTCAAGTACTTATCATCAGTGGTCTTAGGAAATATTCGAATTTTTCCACTAGTTTATAGTTCGTATATAATTTATTTCGACTGCAAGTGCCAGGCTTAGAAGTCGTGCCTGTTAAATGAGATTGTTTTGGAACAAGAGTGGATTCTAATTAAAACTAAACTGGGTTTAGGTAGAGAAACTTCGCCACTTCAATGAGACGAAACCAAAGATCTATTGGGCTGCATTTGATGTGTGTATTAGAATATGAAAAGAGATGGGTAACAGATTGGGAGTAAAGCTGCAGTGAGATTCTCTCGTTTGACTTTTAACTGTTAAAGAAGAATAATGTTAGGACTACAATTTGTAAGTCTTCTTCGTTGCATTTCATAACTTCTTTTATAACTGCATTTTATAACAGTTCTTAACAGTGTAGAAGATATATAATGATCACAGTGATTTTGTTCAAAAGCAGCTAAATTATATATTTTATTTAAAAATTTATTTTTTAATTTAATTTTAATAAAATTTTTTAAAATATTTATAAATATAGAAAATATTTATAAATATAGAAAATATTTATAAATATAGAAAATATTTATAAATATAGAAAATATAAGATACTATGAGGGTCTATAACTAAAGTTAAGAATTTCATGACGAGATGTATAAATTGAAATTGATCAAAAGTGTTAAAAAATGGATTTTATTAAATATTTTCACTAACTTATTACATTTTGATTAACACATTTAAAAATGGATTCATTTGATTATTAAAATTTTTTATTTTAAATGCTTTCAAAAATACATATACATTTGCTCTTACATTTAACATGAATACAAGTTATTTAAAATATATATATTTAAATATATTTAAATTTGTAAACTGATATTTAAATTTGTAAACTGGTACAGTATCACTTAATGTTATTAAGAACTTCTTTTCTTAAATTGTAGCAATTTCAGGCCTCTTAGACTTCTATTTTACTCTTTTGGAATATCAAATAAGCCGCATTCACGATTTGCAGGTAAAGATGCATCTAAAAGATTTAAATTTTTATGTATTATTGAGCATTCTTTTATATAATTTTTATTTTTTTTTAAATTTAAATAGAGGAATGTAAAGTATATAAATTAAAATAAATAAGGTGATTATAAATTCTAATATATATATATTTAATATATTCATTGTAATATATTATATAAATATAATACAAATAAGGATTAAATAATAAGGATTATAATAAACAATTCCATATTATTATTCACCTATTTTTCTTGGATATGGAAGATTTAAATTATCCATTATTTGTATAAATTCCTCTAAATTCTTTGTTAAACGTGGATTATATTGTTTCTCTTCCCAAACAGAACTCTCTAATTGTCCTCTGAAATTAAAAAATTTATTTTTCAATTAAAATAATTTCTCTTTTATGCAGTTAACTTACTTGTAATCATGTGCTGGATAAATTCTGAAGTTTTCCGGCAATGTAAAAATTTTTTCATGTACATTCTCATACAGGCTTTTTGAGTTGCCTTCTTGAAAATCTGTACGTCCACAACCACGTATAAGTAATGTATCACCGGTAAATACACATCCTTGTTCGTGCACTACAAAAGTCATGCAACCGTTGGTATGTCCAGGCGTTGCTAAGGTGTTAATGGTATGACGTCCAAAGGTCACAGTGTCACCTTCTTGTATATGTTTATCGGCTTTGGCGCCACTATTGCCTGATATAACTGATTGACAGCCAGGAAGCAATTTCTTCAGCCAACCACTGCCGGTTATATGGTCTGCATGCATGTGTGTATTGACTGAAGAAATCAAGTTGTTATATGTATAATTAATGTAATATAATTGTAAATGTGGATTTATTGCTATTATTAATGTTATGGCTACTTGGTTGCTATTGGAAATAGTTTTCTACAATTATTGGTTTGCGTGATGTTTGCTTGTAAAAGTTTGTAATTAAATGTTAGTAAAGCAAAAAAGTGATACGCCATGGATATATGTGTATAGATAATTAGGACAAACAATGTCCAGTAGTTAAATTAACTCCACGAAAGTGTTTGCTATATTTCACAAATTTGGTGAAATCATTTTTTTGATTTGTTATATAATTAGCTAGAACACGATAAATACGTTAACTTCATTTAATTTATTTAGTTAGTTACCATATTAGTATTTTTATAATTTTCTTGTTCATAAACATTTAGCTAATATATCTAAATATATCTATGGAAGAAAACATTGAAAAATATTTAAATAAGCTAACATCAAAAATGCTGATTCACGATGATCATTGTAAATTGTTTTTATTTTATTCATTGCTCATCAGAACAGTTTACTCTCTTCAACCTAATATTTCATATAAACATGTTTTATAGTTCAAAGGAAATTTGATCAGATTCTAAAATTATTTTCAAAATTTATAACGAAATTAATATTCATTGAATTTTTAGGTTTTAAAGGTCAGTGAAAGGGCGTTGAGCTCCAAGATATATTTTTAATTCTTAATAATTTCAACTCTACTTTTGGAGTACCTATATGTAAGCTATATGTATTGAATTTGGGTTTGAAAACCTTAAGTGATTTTTTTTAATTAATATTTTAAATTCATAATACTATTTGTTCTGCTATATATGTGATCTTATCATATATTTTATTAAATAAGTACTAAATTCGCTTTAAAAAACATAACTTTATCAAAATATTAATTTTTTGGGTAATATTCCACTGGTTAATCAGTAACCAAATTAGTTAAATAAAATCTAGATTTTATGATAACAATGGAAAAAACAAATGAAACGAAATAGTTAATAATATTTCCTAATTATGTTCTTAATTAAACATTTTTTCGCACTGATTCTGATAAAAATATATGTAATCAAAAAGTTAATATAGTTATCATATCGAAATATTTAGATATAAAGCTGGTATAGTTTATTGGCATACCATTAACAATATTACTTCAACAAAACTTTTTCTTAATAATACTGAATATTTCATATGTAACAATTTTATACATACGTGCATATTTTAGTGTTAATCCCAAATCCTCAACCAATTTTGCATCACGCTTGGCCTGCTCTAAGACAGGATCAATTATAACAGCTTCGTGTGTGTTGAGATCAGCTAAAAGGTAAGTGTATGTGCTACTTTCCGTATCGAAAAGCTTAAAACAGAGTTGTTTAATATTACATACTTTATAAAGCCAGTTTTAATTTTAAAGAATAATATTTAATCAGTTTATTGTAAATATATAACCACATGAAAATATTCAATACAGTGTATGTATTTTTGGGTATGTTTATATACACTTCACAATAACCTGACGCTTTATTTTTAGTACACTTTTAGTAGACTTACCTGTCGGAAGAAGAAATCGTTTGAAAAAGAAATGCGTGGTAACATTTTGGAATCTGCACTGCAATGGTGTAAGCGATATTTGTTTAAAAGTGGCGCAGTAGTTGGATTTAACGTTACAAATTTATTCGACTGCAACACTCCACGCCTAACTGCTGAAAGCAAACTGAGCGATGGTAATTTCATATTTTTGCTTTTTTAACTTTACACAATCTTCGGCGATAGTAAAACTTATTATTTGTTGTTGTTGTTGTGGTTTCAGCTGTTATTGCTTTTGTCGGCTAATCAAAATGATTGCTCAGTGAGTAACTTTGTTTGTGTATTGTAATAAAAACGCTTCGAAGTTTATTAAGTTTTGTTTTATGATTTAATTATTTATACACTTCTGTTTTGCTTCTTCGTTTCTACAAAGTATTTTTTGTTATTAAATTTTTATTGTTTCTATATTATTATTCTTGCTTTGATTCATTCATAAAGCTGTTTTTTCTTAAAACAAATATATTTTGTTTTTGTTTTTATTGCCAAAACGTGCCATGTAAAAATA
>NC_051847.1:14784437-14792692 GCF_002237135.1 Teleopsis dalmanni | reverse complement strand
TTATTCTAAACTTTGTCAATATGTCAATTAAAAATAAAACATTGAGGACATTAAAGATTATATTCTCTTCCTAATTGCGTATTACGAACAAAAAAAAGTTATTCTACATTAAATAGTAAATAGAAGTCCCACCACACCAAAATTAGGGACTACAAACTCAATTTTATATGAAAATCAGAACAATTATTTTACAACTTTATACAGTACATATATTCAATTTATATACTTAGCAATTCAATATATTTAAAAAAGTGATTTCATAAAGCATTTAGCAGTTACAATTCAGCACTTAATATTTAGTCAAAAACTTGTACATAATAGTGCTTAATCTCAATTTCCCTGTCTTACGCCTATGCTTTCTGACTTAGATGAACCTAGTCCGCTAGGTATTAAGTCTCTTGCTCTAATCTCTCTCTCTCTCTCTTGTATGCGCTGCTCGCGGCTACAATCTTCCATATTCAGTCCTAAGAGGTGGTTTTGGGGTGTTCAATTCTCACACTAGTGTTTAATGTTTAAGGAAGAATGATGTATTTTTATGCTAAAGATACTAATCCTAGCCAGAATATAAATTATATTGAAGTAATTTTAATAAGTCAGTACTGTGATAAAAGTGTATCTCAAAATGTGTAAAGAAGTATCTTAAGCGCTAATAGTTTTCGTTGGGTATTATTTTTTTTGTTTTTTTTTTTTGTGGTGAGGAGGTGGAATGCTTTATGCACCGTCAAACCGACCGTCGTCGGTATGGTGTGCCCGACTCTCTAACATTAATATATACGGACTAAAACACCCCATCTTCAGCGAGACTTTTTCCCCGTCGGAACCGCTTTCGCATTACTTCAAGGAGGGTCTCTTTTATGTTGGCATTTCAAGCCACGCTCTCTTGAGTTTTGATCTTCGTCCAAACCACCACTTTTCACCGCATTTTCTTGGTGTCCACTCTATTTATTATATTTCTTATTCTAGTTTCTAGTTTTCCATTCTAGGTTCCATTGCGATATTATCTCTTGTTAGTAACGTTTGTGGGTGCAATGAAGTCTCTATTGGCTACAACTTATCGGTTACCGTACATTTAATAATTCCTGCAATTACAAACACGTGACTGTGCTTGATATTATATCTTCAAAACAGCCCTATACGAAAAATAGAAAAACTTAATGATTTTCTAGAAAAACGAATTCTATTTATTGGCACTTCAGATAACAATGTATTTCTATTTATGCGATATATGGAGAAAGAATGACATTCATTGAGCAAAATTAAGATATTAGTACTTGTCGTTAATATTATAAAAGCGGAAATCATTGAGATATGTTCTGCATTCGTACTATATATAGTTTCTATATATTGTATTTTAAGGGAATATGCTTAGTCTGTTTTTCTCACTGCAAATACGCCACCCACTCGTACATTGTATTACTGTTCATGTGTATCTGCATGGCAGCGCATGAATCAGTTATGAATGATTTTTCCTAGAACAAAGTATTTTTAATCAATAACAGAATTTAAAAATAAATATATAGACTTTAGTAAGCAACGACATATTTAATTAATATCAATTCAGCTGCGAAATTCCCAACATTTCTAAACACCATTCAATAATCATATAATCGTACTCACCGTACAGGTAGCTCACGTATATAGTTGATTATTTCTTCAAGTAGTGGGGAGGCACTGATTTGCCAATAATCAATAGAAATTAAGGGTCTCATAAATTTTGACTACCGTAATATCAAACATTTTTCAAAACAATTTACGATCTTTGATTATATGTAAAACGCAGATTATGCATAAGATAAGATTAAGTCAATAATTTAAAATGTTCTTTGACATATCATATAAGAGGTTTTCAAAAAATTCTTAGTATTTCATTTTAGTGTAGTTTAGTTATTTGATCTTAACACATTCAGAAGAGGAAGAAATTTATTGCTTTAAAAACATATTTTTGACATTGCCTAAAAGAAATGTCAAATCGCGTGAGAATAATTCTTCTTACTTTAGCTCTTTTCATAGGTGCTATAACGGCTGACAGAGGTGAGTGAACAAAAAAAATAATTACACAGAATTGGAAAAAAAAATTTATTTGTTAAAATATATAGGTTTGAACTTTTTTTCAATTCCCTTATTAAAGCAATAAAAACATGTTAAATATTGATTCGATCAATAAAGAATCAAGAGTATCTATTTATATTTCTTGAATTTTTAATATTTATTGTGAGCAATTTTTTTTAATACCTGTCTATAATGGTTTTTCGTAGTATACATATATAAACTTTATATAAATATAAGAATTTATATATGTATTTAAATTAATATTTAATTTATATATAAGATATATAAATTTCCATTTTCTATCGGAATATATCGTATTATTTCGAAATGAAAAAATATTTTCAGATAATATTCAGATATAATATGCTTAGCGCAAATTTCTTAGACTTTGGATTATTTTCAATAGTATCTATTCTGTCTACAATAATTTTTTTATAGGTCACATACATATATAAATTTTGATTTTCCTATCCGAATATATAGTATTACTTCAAAATGGCAAAATATATTCGTTCGGATATAACATACTCAGTGCAAATTCTTTAGATTTTGGAATGTCTTCAAGAGTATCTTCACTATGACTTCCTTAATATATCTATGTTTATGCAAGAGCGGTGTTCAACATGTGTTTTTTAAAAAATTCACATTTATGTGGTGTCTGACGCCCTAGCATATATAGGTTGATTACAATAATCTAAAAAAAGGAAATGCGTGTTTCCGCTTGATATTGCCAATTTTGGACTATTCGTTAGTGTTAGGCTGTAAACACATTGTGCATATTAGAGTTTTGCTATATGTTTATATCTGGTAACACATATTATAATAATTGGATAATAATTGTTATCTTCAAGTTCAAATATTAAATAAATTATATCACATAATAAGGATCTTCTGAGAGTTGTGATTTTAGAATTATTTCGCTTATAGAAACCAAGCTCATAAATCGCCAAAAAAAGCTATGGAATCATCAGGTTACTCGACGTCTAGATGTGCTATTAGAAACTTTCCACCAGAAACTTGATTCTACTACTCAACGTGGGCACTTCCATCATAAAATATAATTAGATGATTGATTGCTAGTAATCTATACCACGTCCGCATACTTGCATAGGTTTTGAACAGTTATAGAATAATTCTATTAGTTTGATTAAGATAAATATATTCCCAACTTTATTTTTGATGAATGTGTTCTAACTTAAGATATTATTCTTCATTCAAAATAGCACGATTGTGGTATCAGTTAAGTGAAAAACGATTAATGTCGAACTGACCATTCCATGTATATTATACATGGAGCAACAGTAGCCCTATAACTTCTTGTAGAACAAGATTATTAAAGAAATGATGGAAGCATTACTGATCTAATTTACAGTTTCTATATAATTTTGTAAATGCAATATGTATATTGCAAATATGTATAATTAATATGAAAATATGTATGTTTTATGAACTCTGGTATATTAATAAAATGTAGCTACTCACTACAACTACGACAAGAATATTAAAAGAACGATTTGTTCTAACTAATCGCGTGTTATTTGTTTATATGTTTCAAAGTTTACTTTCATACGTAGTTCGCATATTTTTTTCTAAAAAATAAAATAATTATGTGTTGAACTATTATTAGTAAAAATATTTTATAATTTAAAGTAGAAAAAGCCACCAGTTTAATCTTTATTGCTTTCACATACAGTGATCAATAAATAATTTAATTCAGGAGCGATACATGTGGTAGACCATCGATAAGATTATTTTTGAAAGGTAGTTTCCTACTATTGCTTAGAAATTATATACATTAAATCGATTTTAGTCCATCTAATAAATCTCTGTAATAATAAATATTTTAATCCTTTGATTTACAGCACATCCAAGGCCTCGCTTACACGGACGTCAGGTGCATGCAATCAAAAATGTTGATGAGCTAACAAATCAATTTTGGAATGAAAAAGCCCAAGCGATCTTGGCTGAAAGATTGCAGCACTCAGAGACAGTGAAGACCAATCATGCAAAGAACATAATAATGTTTTTAGGTGATGGAATGTCTGTGCATACAATAACCGCTGCACGAAACTTAATGGGTGATAGTGCAGAGCAAGTTTATTTTGAAAAGTTCCCTTATGTCGGGCTATCGAAAACATATTGCGTAGATCGACAAGTTGCTGATTCTGCTTGTACAGCCACTGCATATTTGGGTGGTGTGAAAGCTAACTATGGTACAATTGGTGTTAATGCCAATGTTAGGCGTTACAATTGTACTGAAGCACAAAATCCCGCAAATTTCGTTGAGAGTATAGCGAAATGGGCACAAGATGCAGACAAAGATACTGGTTTCGTTACAACATCTAGAGTAACGCATGCTTCTCCCGGTGGTGTATATGCTCACACTGCAAATCGAAATTGGGAAAATGATGCTGAAATACTCTCAAGCGGTTGCAGTGCTGTAGATAATGTAGATATTGCACGCCAATTAGTCGAGTGGTCTGTTGGTAAGAAACTTAAAGTTATTATGGGTGGCGGACGTCGCAACTTTTTGAATACAACAGTCAATGATGAAGAAGGTCTGCCAGGCTTACGCAGTGATGGTCGCAATTTAATTAAAACTTGGTTACAAGACAAAACCTCTCGCAATATAAAAGCTAATTATGTTTGGAGCAAGAAGGGTTTAAGTAAAGTGGATCTATCAAAAACAGAGTATTTGCTGGGTTTGTTTAGTAATTCACATTGTCCATATCATGGAGATCTTAAACGTAGTCGGCTTACAAATGCAAAACCATCCTTGTCGGAAATGACAGAAGCGGCTATTAAAGTCTTACAAAAGAATAATAAAGGATTTTTCCTGTTTGTGGAGGGTGCACGCATCGATATGGCACATCACGACACGCGAGCAAGAAAATCATTGGAAGACACTGTAGAATTTGCTGAGGCTATAAAAAAAGCACGTGAAATGACCTCAACAGATGATACGTTAATTGTAGTAACTTCCGATCATTCACACACAATGACAATTAATGGTTATCCGGTAAGTGATTTATTTTGGTTTTCTTGTCAATTATTGTAGATTATTACACTAATCTATCCAATTTATGGATTCTTATGAGAAGAAAATGTTAAGAAATTGTGAAGTAGGATTCTTCTCAAGCAAATTAAATTTAGGATTAGTTTTAATTAGAAAAATAAGTATGTAATCAATCAATTTTTTAAAATTATTGTTTTGCATATTGATCGATTTATCGTCCATGGAACTAAACTGTCTAAACGGTTTAAGCACTTATATTTAAACACGAACGTTATTTATTTTTATAGTCGGGATTTAGATTTTTTCTTCTTACAGAATAGAACACGTTCCAATGTAGTTAGAGCAACCTACTAGAGCAACTCTAATTAAAGTATTGAGCGGCTTGTAATTGTTATAGACTATTCAGCCCAAGATTTCACCGATATCTGAATTGTAATATATAATAAAAATTGAAGTTTATTTGAATTTTATATTATTCATGATTTTTCATCTTGAGTTAGTGCTATTACGCACTTTTACTCTATAATGGCTGGGGGGTTTATCTCTACCCCACACTAGGCTTTAACTAGGCTAAGAAATCATATCATTTATTTTTCTTTTAGTTCTTGAATATATCATATAAATAATAGTTATAATAGCAGCACTTTAATTATAATTTCAGTATCGCGACCAAGATATTACAGGATTGGCCGATGATGTTGCAGATGATGGATTACCTTATACAATATTATCATATGCTAATGGACCTGGTTTTTATAGCACTTACTCTAATGATCATGGACGAAATGAAATTACCGAAAAACTCACCGCTGATGCTAAATTCGAATATTTAGCTTCAGTTCCATTATCTTCAGAAACCCATGGTGGTGACGATGTTGGCGTTTTTGCATCTGGACCTTATGCTCAATACTTTAGTGGCAACTATGAACAGAGTAATATACCTGCAATGATGGCAAGAGCTGCCAATATTGGACCATTTGCTGATGTCTAACTGTTGATATATATAAAACTTACGATTATTATTTATTCTTATTAATTTCCTCTTATTTAAAAATTATATTATTATATTATATTATACAAATGTGTAATAATAAATAATTTTTGCAAGAAAGTAATTTGTTATTCAAACATAAGTTTGCCGCACCATTCTTTGGACAGGAAACTTCTTGTAGAAGAAATTGGTTCACAACAAGGTCTCTGATAAAAAAATGGTTTGTAAGCGAAAAAAAAGTTACTGCTGTCACCTTTTTTTTTTTAATTCTTAATTTAAATATATCTTGTTCCGTTGAATCCATTGGGAGTAAGTAATGTGTAAATATATGTTATCAATATTTATTTAAAAAAAAATGATTTTGATGAGTTGTGGAATTTCGGAAAGATGATACTTATTAAAGTGGATCAATATATCCTTTGAATCTTACTTACTTACTTCGTTACAAAGTTAAAGTAAATTATTTCCATCTCGTTTGTAATCCAATAAAGGAATTGCTAAGTCAACCCAACTAAATGTCAATTCAGTGCAATTTTAAAGCCATCACAGCGATTAGTATTTTCCACGTAAGCTAATATCGTTAAGTCGGGTTTATTGGATTCATTTTGCAATTTATTAGAAAGTTGCAACGTTGCCTCGCTGAAGTTTACTGCGTTGCACATATGATGAATGCACAAATTTCTGTCATAACAGAGATGATTTTTAAAACTTAATTATAAATACAGCATCCCACATGAAATATAATCATAAAGTAAGTTTATGTGTAGCTGGTATGTGAACTATTCGCCGCTGATGAAATGTCACGTTAGTATGGAAAATACAAGGGCAACATGCTGTGCATGCATTCATCATGCTGAAATGTTGAATGTCTTCTTTCCATTGTCGTACAGATTCAGCTTAAGAGCTTTTTAATATACACTTACATAAGGAAAAAAGTTCTTGAATTGTAGAAATAAATTTAAATTAAAAATTTTAAAATGATTTAATTTGAAAACATCATAGCGAAATGACAGTATAACATAATAATAAAGTTAAATTCAATAAATATATCCATTGAAATTTAAAGAGTTACTAGAAGGTCTTCAGAATGTAATGGTTATTGTTGTTGTAACATAAGACATTTTACCCTGCTTACAAACGATAAAATTATAATGATTGTGGTTGGCAGTAATTGCATACTGTAGACAAGTTATTTCTGGTTACAGCCAGTTTAAATAAATGTGGAATTTAAATCTATTGTGATTAAAACCTATTATCCAGTATTTTGACAATATATTGAGGACACAATATGTTTTTCCAACAGAGTCTAGAGTTGTTATCTGACTTGTAGGTTCAACAGTACAAAATATCAAAATAATGCGCCGATAAACGCCCTATTAGAAATTCCAAGAAATTTCCGCCGCACCAATTTAAGTCATGTGCACCTTACTCTTGGTTAGAGCGATGCCTGCCGATACCGCTGCTGATCTTTTTGTTACAGCACCAAGTATGAATACGTAGCACCACGCCGAATGAAAGTAAAATTCAATCACATTCTTTCTGCGTAAGGCTGGATTTAACCACAACCACCACGACACTCCCAACTTCAATTGATCAGGACAGCGGGGACTGATTCCCGTGATACTAGATATACACCTCAGGTCGTGTGTCACAAGTAAATCTCATTCACTACCATTTACACTCCAAACAGTGTTGGAATGGTGTCGTGAGTTAAGTTGCCTCTTACGACAGGCATGCCTTACTTCGGGAATATTCTAACCTCAACCCGGAAAAAAATTTATACCTATGGGCCTATAGCTAAATGTCACAAAACAACAGTTTACAATACACAATGATGCAGACACCAAAACAATTAATAAATAACAATTCGTAAATTATATAAGAATTCCCTTAAGTTATAAACATAGTAAATATAAATCCAATAATAATAAGTTTTACTGGGTTAATGGCAATAACAACAACAAAAGCAATAGTCGACCGAAATTTATACCCTTTTAAAATAGTCCTTAGTTGTACTGTATATGTTTAGCGGAATGAGAAAAACTCTCAGTAAAAGAATGTGAAAATTGAATCACACCTTAACAGATAGCATTTCCTTTGATTAGAGATTAGAAATGTGTGTATATAATTGCCTTTAAATATTTGAATATTACGATACGATATATTTCAGAGGTACGATACGATATATTCCAGAGGTTT
>NC_051847.1:14775711-14784337 GCF_002237135.1 Teleopsis dalmanni | reverse complement strand
TTAGTTATAGAGATGAGGCTTTAAGCGGCTCTTTACGTTGATCAAAATAGTGTCGCTCATTAATAAATAAGTACCTATAAAAATTCGCACCTATTAGGAGAAAATATGTGTATTTGACTTTTTAAATTTGGGACACAAAAAAAAATCGTACCAAAATAGTAGTAAAAATAGGAAATTGACAATTATGATTATCTGTATAGCATGTCTTTTAGTAATGATCAAAAGGGACTATCTATATAATATGGCTCTTAAAAGACATTTAAAGTTTTTCAAATCACTTAAGAAACACTTATTTATTTAATAGAAAAACTTCAAAAAATCACACAGTTGTGTTTATTATCGTTATATAAATCAATGGTGTATTTATTGATACAGGTAACCTGTATGCATCTGTATGCAATCAGTAGTAGTTTTTACACAGCAGTGGTGTTATCTTTATTTAAAACAAAAACATAGAAATATTTTTATGTTTTTGATTGAAAACAGAACTATAGAAATATTTTTTTAACTCAGCAAAGACTTGTATGCACAAATATACCGAACTTAGGCTTTTGTCCTGTTATGACCAAAGTTACATTGAAAAATAATTAACATTTTAATATTAAGGTAACCATAAATAAAATAAATCATAAATAAAAAAATAAACTACATTAAGTACAACAAGCAACAACTATTAAATGCAATACAAAATACTCAGAGCTCATGAAAACATGAATATTAAGAAAACATCTATGTATGTATGTATGTATGTATGTGGGTATACGTTAACAAAAGCAAAAATACAACAACGAACCGTTGCAATATTTCTAACATTACCTACCTACGTACCTACCTACCATTTAATGAATTATAATTTTATTTTGTGTTCATCTCAATATGAGCATTTTTATAAATTGCGAACGTTTTTGTGTTAGCACAACATTTATATTCTCATGCTTTATTCATTTTGCTTCTATTTATTTTCGTATTTTTTCTATTCTCACAGCACAATGCCGACTTTACTCACCAAAAGACCGTAGCAAGCCGAATTGTAGCAAATGCTGTGTATGAAATAGAAGCGACTGTACGTGAGCAAGGCATTGCAAAGAATCATACATACAATGCATTACATGATAAAACTTAACGAAGATTTCTTGACTCTCACAATTGCTGTAAAAATGAAAACAGTACAAAAAGGTATGGAGAGTAAATGTTGAAAACAAGAATTTTTGTGAGTATAAAACTTATTGCAAGCAATGAATATATGTACCTATCTATACTGGAATTCATTATAGATTAATTTAGTATATCGTTTGTGTTCAAACAGTTAAGATTGTTTCGATTTATTTTGATTTTATTTTTTTTGTTAAGAAAAAGAGTATTAAGTTATCAGAGGTGAGTAAAATTTGTATACTCACATGTTTATTAAAGATTTTGGTTCATACTCATTTGTGTATTATTAGGTGATTAGTTGGTATATGCATACATATATTTTTAATATAAAACATTATGAATGAAATGTACTATAAAACAGAAATATATACAAAGCGATATTACCAATTCAAAAAAAATTTAGAATTTGTTTTTTATCAAATTTAACTAATTAAATTTGTTATTTCAATGGTTATGATATAGTGGATTTTAGCAAAAAAAAGATCAGTAACTATAGACTTTACGATAAAACCGGTTTCAGACTATTTTATTTAGTATGTGATACATTGTTGTTTAGTGGATTTTCTTAATAAAATGGACCACACTCAGTAAACGTGAAAAGAAAGAGATTACGAGTAATGGTTGCATTTTCGATATTTGAAAATATAATACTTCATTGATTCTGTATATTTACTACTTTATATTTGATAAATAAAGTAGGTTAATATAAGCTCACAAAATAAAGTTGATTCTTCGTGGACATTTTTTTTTTGATTTTATACACAAATGCAGTCCTCTCACCACTAAAAAAAGGCATTGGTTGACCTTAAGTGTATAAGAAAATGTAGAGAGGCAGAAATCAGAGTTGTTTAACATGATTCCATGCCTTGAAAGCTCAAGACCACGATGTTTCAAAAATACACGTATCCAGATAATGTGCAGATAAATGCCCCATTGAAAATTCAAAGGAATTTCCATCGGTTCCAATAAAAGTTATATGTTTGGGATAAGTTTTACTGCTGATCTTTAGGTCGCAGCACCCGGTGTGAGTACGCAACTTTACGCCGAATGTATGAGTTTAACTACAGCCACCACGACACTGCCAACCTTGATTGGTTAAGACAACCGAAGTTGCTGGCACTGATACCCGTGGTACCAGATATACACCTCAAGGCGAGTGTCGCAAGTGAATTTCACTTACTACCACTTACACTCCAAACAGTGTTGGAATGCTCACTTCAGCTTAGTCGTATCAACTTAGAACATTATTCTGGATAGTCGAAAACTGATCCTACTGGCGAAAGTATCAAAAAATTATATTAAATGATATTTAATGATAATCTAATAAAAATATACGACATGTGAAAGCATCCTACAATTTACTTTGATGGAAAATAGAGTTGCTTCTGCGCTTTGAAAATTAAAAAATAATCAAAATAGAACGAAGACTGTGATTCTAGTCAATAAGGTATGGCTACCCTCTCTTTAAAAAAAAGCGTAAATTTATCACTCCACTTTGGAAATTGAAGAATAACTATAGTAATGGAATAAGAAGATGAATGGACTTCAAAGAGAACGAATACTGTAATGTCAGTTAATAAAACCATGGACATCCTTTTTGGAATGAGAAGCGTATGTCATTGATTATCAACAACAAAATTTTTGTTAATTGAAGAGCTGATATTTGGCATAAATTCATATTTTAAAGACCACTTTTTCTGAAGAACAAATTATTCGAAAACTACTATTAATTGAATTCTGCAAATATATAAAAGTTTCTATGATGAAGAGTTAAAATTGTAAAGACCGATTAACAAGTGTCTCCCGGCTAAATTAGATTATAGCTGTCTGGTAATCAGTAAAGTATACACTCTGCAAAGAATAATGAAGATATGTATATAGCTTCAGATAACAAAATTTGTTTATTTGAAAGAATAACCAAATATATTACTTTATCAAACATAGCGAAATAAATATGTAATGTATTTTATAACCTTTCTGATGTCATTATCTTGCTAGTAAAATTTGTATTACCAAAAAACAAAAATTGTATATTAACTGCCCAATTTAGATAACTCAGCTTTCCCCTTTTATCTGCTATGGATTCTAATATATGAATTATTAGCCAGGATAGATGTATTTCACATATCATTTAAATTGAAGTGTTTAAAGTAAGATATACGATTGTATATACAGAACAATTATAGAGAGAATATTGAATTCTCTTTAATCTCTTTGGAGCAACAATATCTAAAAAGTGATGATAATGGGATCGATATAAAATTTAATATTTGGCTTTAGGTTAATGACGACGCAAAACAGAAAAATACGGGGGAGAAGCGTAGTATTCAAGCCACCACGCTGAATACGTGTTTGCTAGAACCATACAAGTTGTTTTGTGAACACTTTTATAACTATCTTTAAGTCAGTTATGTTCGAAACTGACTTCATTGGTCCAGCCCGTTCGCTCAAACAACATTAAATCGGTTACGTTAGCAAATGACTTTCAAAGAGAATTATTTATAGACATATATTCATATACACATCAAGCTTATAGCTTGAGATGAACAAGTAAAAAAGGTTTATCTACTATTGTTGTACTGTAATATAGTTTACACAAAATCATCTTTATGTCTCAAAAAGTTCGATATAGTTTTTTATTATAAAGAGATTTAGTTTCGTTATTGTAATATAAGGGTTTTAATCAGTATTATTTTCAAAATACTTTAGGCAACAAATAAAAAGAAAAATGAATTGGATTTCAAATGATTCTCCTCTAAGAAGACTGCTATCATCTTGGAATTGCTCAGTGCTTGCAGAACACTTTGAGAGTAAGTCTTTATGTCTTAAGTCGTTATGCATATCGGTGATTAGGGACTGGTTAAAAGTAAGCAAAGATAAGTAAAATTGATAAAAAAAAAATCAATAGTTAAGTTTTGCAAAGCTTCTTCCTAAATACCGATACTTATATATACATACATATCGTAACTGTACGTAAGACATATCCATTATTCCAGATGAAGGAATTGATGTTGAAGAAATGGAGATAATGACACCTCAACATGTTGCAGAAATTTTATGCATTTACGATTCAGATATTCGAATACGCTTTCAACAAAACTATATAAAATGGCGTAACCAGATAAATAAGCCTTACAATGCTTTATTTCTAAAATATATCAATTTTCATTCAATAGAAACGAGATTTATTAGTAAGCAATTAAACCCCAATTATTATCAACGCAATAATTATGAATTAGAAAAGGTTGATGTGTTGTCAAATCCAGAAAAGAATAAGGCTGTTTCACCAGTTATAAAATTAACAAATGATGCTACGATGCTAACTACTGATTCATCATTTAAAAGTTTACTTGAAGAAATGCCAGAAGTAATATCGCGGCAAGAATTTAAAAGAAGGCAATCTATACCGACCGTTGGAGGAAAAGTACGTAATTCTACTGATCCGAATTTATTTTCGGTTTTAGCTATTCTCAAGTCAAATGGTGATAAGGGTTTGGAAATCCTGAAATATTATGATGAATTTAAAACCCTAACATGGAAGCTACGCAAAATACTAGTAAACTTGATTGTGAAATATTTTATTAAATTAGATTTGCATATATCGCTGAAATTGAGTTATAATCTGGAAAAACAGATTCTTAAGATATTTCCAACTGAAAAACTTAAAAATTATCGCACTATTAAACGAGGTAAAATTTATACCAAATTCTGTCATATGAATCGTAGTAAACGTATGGATATCAAAGTTTAAGAAAAAGAAGAACGAAGAATTGGATGCTATACAAGATGTATAACTTTGAGAGCATCAATATCTGCCACTGTGACTAATCTATTACGTTTGATAGTATAAAGAGTAAGACTGAAGGTGTATTGATGAAGATTGTATGCAAATTCTGATTGACATAATAAATTTTGTTAGTGATTTTAATAGTGAAAATCTTACTTAGGTAAATGTACAATTATTACTTCTATATCTAAAAAAAATAAACGAAAAAATTTGAAATATTTTTTTATTTATTTATACATCAAAAAATGCACTCTCCAGCATTTATTCGTTCAGTCAACAACACGAGCGGACTCAAGCTCAGACGAATCATATCTTATTCACCTTACTTATGCATAAAAATACCTAGGTTAGGTTAGGATTAAAGAGGTTAAAGAGGTAAAAAATTAAAGTTTTTTGTTTCCAAAAATGTTAAAAATATATTTGGATTTAGATATTTATCGTAATATAATCCTACTATAAAAATTATGTTCTATGACAGGGATGTCTAGACCAGATGTGATTGCGGGCCAATACAAATCAGTGTACGTATTGGAGGGTCGCAGAAACAAATACATAGTTGCTTTGGAGAAAAATAAAAATACGATTATACGAATAATATTAAATTTTTTAAATTAAGTTCATTTATTTGGTATACCATCAAAATACCGAAGTACATTAAAAGAAAATTTGCGTGATTGTGATAGATTAGAAACGTGTGGCGGGCCGCATGAAGCCCGTTCTATGATATAATAATATATTTACGACTGCACAGGTTATGAATAATATATTATAGATATAACTTATTAATTTAGTTAAATCTTTTTTATAAATACAACTTATAGTTAAATTGATATTAAATTAATGGTGTTCCTAAATATCGATATTTTTGAGCTATTGCTGATCTGAAAATGTTCCTTAATTGTTTATTCGAGACGGTTTTAGTGGGTTTAAGTCTCACACTGTGGCTGTCGATGTTTTCCAGCTATTACAAAAAAAAATTTTTATTTGAAGTTTGAAGTATTTTGTGTTAAAGTTATATGAACATTTCTTTCTCTAATACTGTACTGTCATTTATCTCAGTGTTCCACACATTTATGATAAGTATTTAAAATTTTGAAATATCATATTTTGAAATGAATTGTGTAACGAATATATTGATTTGGATTGGTTTTAGCATCCAACACAATGAATGGAATTATCTCGAATGGTTCTCCACTTAGAAGGCTGTTATCATCGTGGAAGTGTCATGTAATTGTTGAACATGTTGAAAGTAAGTCTTAATGTTTTAGTAATGTTTGTATTTTATAAAACTACATATTTATTAATAGGTAAATTTTAGTTAATTAGTTTTTAATATATTGCTTAAAGATTAGAACTCTATTGGATAAGAAGACAATTGAAAAAACGAAATTTCGATATATATATTGTTATGATAACAACAATAGTCAACATAAAAATAACAATTAATATAATTATAGTGGTATTCAGGAGTTCGGTATCACGAGTTCGGTAACCAAGTAATAATATAAAGTTGCAATAATAAAATATATTTCGTATTCATTTATTGTTGGCACTTTACAGTAATATCATGTTACTCGGTAACCGAATTCATTTTTCAAAATCGTGAATACAAATTATATATTTTTCTTTATATATACTTCTCTATACAATCATCGATATTTTACCTTAATCATTTCAAGGTTAATGTATTAAACAATATAACTATATATTCATTTCAGATGAAGGTATTGATATTGAAGAACTGGAAATGATGAAGATTGAACACGTCATTGAACTTTTACGAAATTATCGGCTAGGTATTCGGATACGATTTGAACATAATTTTGAAAAATGGCGACGTGGTATAAACAAACCTGTCGCGAATATGGGTTCGAATAATATAAATGTTCCAATATTTGGATCTACTTTTAATGATATGCAACCAAACAATGAGAATAATCAAACATATAATAATAAATGTGTCAGTATTGGTGTGAACACTGACGCAGTAGAAATGAATGTATTATCCATAAAAACGCCACCCCCGTCATTACTAACATTACCACCCGCAATTAAGGTAATACCCCAAATAAATGAAATACGTGTACAAAAAGATGTTCCACAAATTTCACAAGCCGTCTCAATAGAATCTTTTTCATCTACGTACAGCCATACGGCTATTGACAATTCAGAAACAACATTGCTATTGAATATATTAAAATCCTCGGGACCTAGAGGTTTAGGTATACTTAAATATTATGATGAAAATAGAATATTAACAGATGCACATCGTACAACACTTATACAGTTAATTGTGGAATATTTTAAAAGAACCAATCAACATTTATCATTACCTACCACTTATGATTTAGAACAACAAATTCTAAAACTGTTCTCGACTGAAAAGCTGAGGCATTATCGTACTTCAAAACGTGGTAAAATATATATAAAATATTTCAATATCAAATCCACTAAACGGGAAAAGGATAAAAATAACAAAATGGACAGTTCTGAACACTTCGTTAATTTGATTGAGAGTGATCATGATAAATCGAATAAAACTATGATCACTAGTGATACTGCCCAAAATTCTGAGTCCAGTTATGAACCAACTGAATTATTGGAATTTGAAATCAAGACTGAAAAGGAAATGTTTGATATGGATGTTGTTTAAATGAGTGATTATGTAAATTATATAAAAATTAATTTGTGTATAATATAAATTTAATAATAAAAGATTAAAAAAAATATACATACCTACATAAAGAACAATATTTTTCTTGCTTTATTTTATTCGACCAATTTGAAATAGTAAATTTCTATTATATAATGGAATATAAACATACATATGTAGTATTTGCGCTCTTGGAGTTCAAAAGAATTAAATGGAACTATAAGAACCGACATATAAAATTGGGTTGACTTTAAAATATTTCTTGCTAAACTTGGTATGTTTATTACAATTTGTTCAAATATACATAGCTTGTGTTTTACCAATGCAATATTAGGGTTCCATGCAGTACAATTAAGACAGAATTTTAGGTGGTAGGAGAGCGTGATAAGAAAATGTTTTTTTGCAGCAAATGTGGGGTAACTTTTTCATCTGAGATTTACTTTAAGTGGGGTGCAGACTATCATACTGGTGTGTCATACGAGTTGCGCTCTCTCTTGCTCAAATTTCTTCTAGCGACCGAATTTGAACAGGTATGACACACAAGAGTAGGCAAAATTTTTGAAGAGTGCTTTTGCGGGTAGTGGTGTGAAAATTTGTGTGTTTAAAATAAAATTTTAAAATTGAAAAAATTGATAGTTAACGTATAGGTTATGCTTAGCTTATAATTGATTATAATTTTGTATATTTTATATATACCGCGTTTTTTTTGCGATCTTTATATTCACAGCTTTGGACATCCCACAAACAGCGATTACTTTTATTAGCATTCGATGAAAGCATCTAAAAATGCTTTATCTGCATCCATATTCATGTATTTTTTTAGGTTTATTGGTCTTTAAGCACAGTAGTTAAAATGAAAAGATCAGTAAAGGACCGTAGTTAATTTCATTCACTACCTGTAAAGTTTCTTAAGAAATTTTACATAAATAGATCATACAAATAATGTATATATATATATATATATAAGAATGTATATATCTTCATTGTTTTTAAAGAAATTTGATCATTTCCATATTTTTGTTAGTTAAAGGTTA
>NC_051847.1:14773194-14775611 GCF_002237135.1 Teleopsis dalmanni | reverse complement strand
CAATAGAAATATCTTTACATTTTGAATATTGTATGCTTGGCATACATTTCTTTGGTGCTTTTTACTCATGAAAACGCATAAGTATGGATAGACTTCACTAAGTGTTTGTGTGAGTATGTGTATAGTGATAACAATCTTACCAAAGAGAAGAAAAATAACAACAGTTTACAACCCCGATATGGGTACAGAATTGCGCATGCCTTCAGAAATATTTTCTTCCTTCTTTTCCCAAGAAAATTGCAGTTTCCCTTATGGTTCTCTGAATTTATTTATGTAGTGTGCCTTGATTCAAATTCCTCATATACGTAGTTTTAACAATTTTTTTGGCTCCTTAAAAATTTTTTTATAGATTTTTCGATCCATGCATAAAATGAAACAAAATTTTATAGTTTTCTGTAATTTTTGGGGTAGTTTTTGACCTAATTTCTAACAAACTTTATTAAAATACGTACACACACTAGCATATTGTGTGAAATTCCATAATATGTAATTTTTTTGGATTTCTTTAAACTATCCTTCAAAATGACATTGCTTTTCTTAATTTAACTTGTAACTAGCAAAAATTGGTGCCAAAGAAACTAGAGACTTGATAGCAGTTTGGCTGTTAAAGAACAATATGATATTTACATCGGGTATCTTGTTGCCTAGGTCCTATTTTGCTGCGTAGTGAATCACTTGAAAGGCACTACAATTGTTCGGTAGTTAAAGTGAAATACTAACTCCCAGTATATTGGAAAATATGCTACTGCTGACCACTTCATCAATTTTAGAAGCATCAGTACAAATGTCTACCATGTTAACAAAGACCCCTTTATCTAGAGTCCAGTTTTACAACTAGGTATAAGAAAGTCGAATCTCAGATCGAGGTCTAGGTTAAAAAAAAGGTACTGAAAACATAGAGTTCAATTGGTTTGCAAGACAACCATCCTTCTTTTCAGTTGCTCGCCACCAAAATACAATCCCATATAGAGGGATTGGTTAAATAATAGCTGTATAGATTCAGACCATAATTGGAGATCCCATTTGGAGCCTTACTTCTTCTGCAGCAATAATTAGCAGATGTAGCTTTACAGGTTCTTACACATATGTTAGCCTCACAGTTGAGTTTAGAGACAAGCATAAAACCCAGATATTTCACTTTTATGTTGATTAAGGAAAAGAGAAGGTATATTTTATGCCTTCTAGCAAAGAGCATAGCCTCTGTTTCTGTTGGGTCAAATTCACCACACCATTCTGTCACAGTGAATACTGAAGAGTTATTAATATTGGACAGTACCTGGTGAAAATTAATTCTAACATGCATATAATTATTATGAATATAAACTAATAAATAAAAACAGTAGCTAGCATATTATAGAACTAAAAAATAATTATAAGTTAAGGGCAGGACATACATCATCATATCTTAAACTAGCATATCATTAAAAAGTTAAATTTCACCTCTTTGTGCTAATATTTCCTTTTCTTTATTAGTGTAAAAGAGCATTTGCAGACCTGATGTGCACGTGTACCTGCCATAAAACAATTAAATGCATTGGAGTTAATCCACCACATTTTGGTTTAATGTGGAATGAAATGTATATTGAAATTTGCAGAGAAAATAGAGAGAATAAGAGACGGAGAGATACTTACATTAAGATATTAAAGTAAAATGTAATTGAAAAAATACACAAAGTATGGTTATTCAATTTTTTCAGTCAAATTAAAATCTTTTAAATTTATTCTGCACACAACATTCACACATACTGTACGAAAATTTCTTCACGTAGTAAGCGTTGGAACAATGCAAGAAAGGAACAAACAAAAATAAAAACAAAAACAAAATACATTAATATGCTACAAACAGCAACCTACGAAACTAACTTTGTATTAAAATCAAAAACCACATAACAAACCAAAAGTTTTCTACACAGAGTTGCCCTCACTTCGTTACATTTATACATACATATGTACATATATATGTATGTCAGCGTTTGCATTTACAACAAAATGTAGTGCGTGCAATGCCCCCTCCTTTATCAATGCATGTAACATCAACTGCGTATGCACTCATTGAAGTTTGTATGCTCAACAATCAGTATGATGCAGCATGCTTACACCACACAACATCAACAACAACAACAACGTTAATACGAAAGAACATATGGATTGAAGACGTTGCCTGCGGTCGATGAACTACACGCATTTTTCAATTTTTTTTATGAAGTTCTTTTATTCATTTTATTATGACTTCTTTTTTTAGGACAGCAAGAAGTACTCGTATTACAAATACAACAGGCATTTGCAAATGAAAATGCAGGCTAAGAACAGACGCATAAAATTACAACACGGGATCTGCAACAATAATAACAATTAGTTAACATTAAGTAATCAAGTAAATAAAGGAGGCAAATGACAATTTCTTTTTTTTTTTTTTT
>NC_051847.1:14755335-14773094 GCF_002237135.1 Teleopsis dalmanni | reverse complement strand
ACAAAACTATTCAAACAGTATTCAATACAATAAACTTATAAACATATGAAAGAATTCATTGCAGCATGCTGCAAAGAGCTTTCTGTTTGTGCTATATTTCTATTTCCCCTGTTTCTGTTTCTCTAAGCACTTGTATATACAAAGAAGTTTCGACACAAAAGCTTTTAATACAGTATCTACTTGCATATATAACAAATATATACAAATAGCTTTACTGCTGCTGCTGCTGGTACTAGCTACAACGCGTGTAGCAACAGCTTTGACGTGTAGTGTTGTTCTTGTTTTAAATATTTCCACTACATATGACAGCATTTTACATGCGTATTTTTATACTGCGATTCATTCGTTTGTTGTTCGTCGTCGTGCACGGTTCGTTAGTTGGAATTTAGCGCTTAAATAAAGTGGTTTATTATATTGGTACTATATTTTTTTCAACGCTTTGTTGCCAACTACTAATTTTAGTGGTGGTTGTGCTGTGGTGAACTTTGCCTCTGTGTGCCGCCTATTCATTGTGAAGAAATAAATAAAAGGAATAAAAATTAAAAGTGCTTCAGTCAGCAGAAAAATAGAGGAAAAAAAAAAAGAATTCAAAACGGGAATATGAATATATATATTTTTTTTTCATAAATGCTTTTAATGGTGGTTGAAAATTATTTAAAAGGCGCGTGTTTTTCTGTTTTGTATTTTTTTTATTTTAAGAAAATTTGTAGCGTTCTTTTAAATTAAAAAATAAAGAAATTGGTGAATCAATCAATTACGTAAATTAATTTAATTCTTGTGAAATGCTATAGTATAATATGAAGAATTAGCAATTTAAATGTAAGGAAATGGAAAATAAAATATTAAAGAGATGATTACGCAATCGATGAAGAAAAATCAATTTTCTACATTTTCATCTATTATCTATTGTTTTATCTATTCCAGTGTTAATACACTAGTTTTTATTTAATATAATTAAATTTTTGAACATTTCATAAAAACGCTATTACAAAAGTATTTTTTTTCGTTTTGTAATGTTGATGACTTCATGCTTTTTATTTTTTACGCCATGTTTTTTTTTTCGTTTTTGTCTCATTTGAATTCACCTAAATTTTAGCAAAGCAAAAGCTCCCTTTGCTTTTCTGCTCTTATTTTTTTCTTTTCTATCACGAAGCAGCTTCGTTGAATCGTTAACTCATTCGGTTTTAGCGCGAACAATGTGTACGGTCACATTACGTTGCCCAACGTCATTTGCAGCTGCACAGTGGACTAAGTTGGCTGGATCTTTCTAATGGCGGATTGTATTGTCTATTATAATTCGAATATTGTGTGCTATCATTTATACTATTTTTTTTTTTTTTGGTGATTTTTTTATTTTAAATATGTAAAAGAATTTCTGTTTCCGAAAACGTTCTGCAACCTATGTGGGAGCGAGATAGAGACTTACTGTATACTTTTTTAATGAACTAGTCAGTCTTTTTCTCTCTCCTATACAAATTGCGGGCGTATCAACATGTAAGAAACATTACTGCAGAAAATTTGAAGGAAGTGATTTTAGTATTTAGAAAGAAAAGTTTTTAAAAAAATTTTATAAAAAAATCGATATATACAAAAAGTGATTACAAAATTGTACTAGACTTAAAGGTTTTAAGAATATTCATTATAAGTGCTAAAATAAAAATATTTACAAAATTTAATAATATTATTAATAATAATAATTACAGAATATATTTAAAACTAATTTAAAATAATTATTATAAAAACCATGATATCAGAAGAGAGTACTTATATAGCTGCTCTATTAAATTAAGATGATGATTCTGTTACAAATAAGCTTGTTATTGTTATATTAAACTAATTTATTACAATAAATAGCGTTAAATTCATAAATATTTATACAGAAAAATAAATATGTAAATTAAAATTTTTTGCTTAATGAAACTTAAGAATTTTCAAAAAGGTAAATTTGTGTGATCAGCGAAATTGTATATAATAAATGACCCAATTCCACATATTTAATTTATTTTGCAAGTCTAGCATTAAGTAAAATATTTAACTGTTACCTTAAAATTTCACAATTTTAACGTCATTAAAAAATAAATATCTTACTGTAAATTTTGTTCTAACCTAAAAATCGCTTACAAAGCACGTGACGATACTACTGTAGTAAACGAAAGAGATAGGTTATTCTTATAAGCTTAATTCTAAGAACCTTTAAAGCATGTTGTTTTTGTGCTGATTATTGATTAATTTTTATTCAGAATTTTATACACAAAATATTAATACAAACATTTTTTAATATAAAAACGGAATGTTCGATGTAATTCGTAATGTATGTAATGTTTCACGTATTATTATTTTACAATTTTCATGAACTTGTTCCACTGTATTTTGAATACGCTGACAATTTCCAATTAGAAGATATGTGTGTTGCTTTCTCACACTCATATACGATAATGAGCACATTAGAGAGTTTATATGGAAATAATTGTTGCTAGGCAAATTTCTACAGGGTGTTTTTAAATTTATTAATAAGAAAAAACGCGCCAAAACTTTTTAGTCTTTTGTAGTCTGTTAATTTATTTTGATATTTAAATGTACCATATTTAGAAATATTAAATTTAATTTAGTATAGAAAATAGAAAGTATATTTATAAAAATATTTATGTAGTTGTGGTTTTTTATTAATAATAAAAATTACATGTTTATCTTACATCTTATTATATTATTTATTATATTTAATTATTTATTATATTATATTATATAATTTATTTAATATAATATTTAGGTAAAAAGTTAAAATTATTATGTAAGTACAGGAGTGACAGTTTGTCATCTCTAATCCTTCTATTATTATTGGATTAAACGTGTAAGGGAGCTGTAGTAGAAAATATTTCTAGTAACTTCTCCCATGCAGTAAATATAATTATTGAAATAAATTTATTTGTTTTAAAGAATTTAGATAAGACATAAAGAGATTGTACACAAAATTTATAGAAGAAATATATAGAGAAAAATGTTATAATCTATCAAAATTAATAAACAATTCAATATAAGTTATTATTATGGTATACCAATATTTTATATTTAATTTGTTTAAAACAAAAATGTTTTATTATATACAAGATTTAGGTTAGACTAGACGTCAGAAAAGTGAAAGCACTCCAACAATGGTGCCCAGAAAATCCTCAACTTTTACTAGGCCTTTCTGCTTTAAAGAAGAGCTTACTAAAGTTACCACATACAACATATGTGTACTATATAACAACTATATATATACAGTTAAACTTCCATCACTCGAAGTTGCATTTTGTAAAGAAAATGTTTGAATTATGGAGACTTCGAGTTAAAGAATTTTTTTGTAATTGTTTTTAATTTGCTCTCTAAACCCAGTTGCACTCTATTTACTTCGAGTTATAGAAAATCCGAGATATAGAAGTTCGAGTTATGAAAGTTTGACTGTATATGCAATCTTAGATATGTTAACAAATTCATTTGTATTATTAAAATTCGTGTGTTCTTTATTAGTCATGCTTAGAAATATATATGTGTATATATATTATTCCAAAATTTTTCTTAAAATTTAATTTTAAAATTTAGTCCTTATTTAAAACTGTCTTTTGAATTATTGTTTTTAAAGATCTTTAGGAGTTCCTATATAATATATCAAGATATGAATATCATCTATTGAACCATTTCTACAATAGTGATGCATTGATTAATCGTTTGCAGTTCCATTACTAGAGAGTTATAAACATATTGAATAGGAAAATCATCTATTGAACCGTAACCACTAAAAATATGCAGTTATTAAGTTTAGTGTCATATTTTAAAGTGTCATTTCTAGAAATCTGCAGTGATGTCGTATATTGAAATATATGGGACGAATATTCTAAATGATATATTGAGATAAAAATCAGGTTTTGATTTGTAACTACTAAAGCACTTAATTAATATTAAACTGTCAATATTAAAAGTCTACTGAGATATATTCAGGCGAATCTCACTGACTGCCATCTTTTGAGTTATCATTGCTGAAAGTCTGCGTTGATGTATTATCTTTTGAATTCGTATCTTGACAGTATTGTAGCAGTGTGTGGAGACAAATATTCTGCATTAACACAAATGGTACCAAATTTAATCTTTATAACTAACACTACTATAAGTCGATATAAGTAAATTATCACTAATATATGTAGGTCTACATGGAGATGTGTGGAGATCAATGTCACCGTTTTTACTGATTCATCTAAAACTAACTTATATTCTTAGTTATTATGTTTTCTGTATATATAATTTACATATACCCAAAAATGTATTCACATATTATTATTCAATGACTTCAGAGAAGAAATATTTCATAATAAATAAATTATTTATTTATATTCTAGTCAAACAAGTTGAGTGTGTGTATTGTTAATGAGTGTATGAATGTATGGAGCATAACCGCATAGCAGATAGAGTCAAAAAATTCATCAAAGGTGTACCTTCTGCCGAAACTACAATGAAGTCCACGTTGATTAATGTAAACTCATTTATAAACTGCGATTGCCGCCATCAATTTTATTTTGTTAAAATAAATTCAACAAAAACGTTTTGCTGAGAATAATACTAATGTATATTCGTCAATCTAGTCGCCTCAGAACCAGAACCAGTACAAAATTAAATAAAACAAAGTAAAGTGGAAAAAATAATACAAGATTAACTGTCTGAATTTAAACGAGATTTAAACAAAAAATCAAGCTTTAACCCAATTTAGACGTAATCGTTTTAGCCTTTAACGGCTGAGTTGGCAACTAAGAATTTTATGATATCATTTTAGCCATTTTAAGCAACTGACGAAAACAAAAATAGCAGTAATAAATTAATTTCTATGTTGGAAAACTGTTTTATTTTTATGGCAATTTTTTATCAGCAATTTATCACAGACACAGATTAACTAACAACAAGAGATATCTGTATAGATAACAATAATTTAAAAATGAGATAGAAAGTTCTGGAGGGAATCAGTTAGGATTTCTAGTGTTTAAATTTTTTAGCTTTATTAAAAGTAAAAGGTTTTTTTTTAAAGTTTATAAAAGATATTGGTACACAGATCTAGAAGTTACAACAGTTAATAAATATGAAAGGGACAAAGCACTGAAACTATACAAAAAAAAACACCCACATCAATTCAATACTAAACTAGCTAAAGGTTAAAAAAATAGATATGTCGAAGTATCCACACTAACAAAGGAATTAGGCGTTTAATTCACAAAAACATCAGTATCATCTCATGTTTTAAGTTGATACACCAGCAAATCCATCTACAAAATAGATCGAAAGTGCTGATTAAAATTATTATAAATAATATAATAAATTATATAAAGAATTATAGAGAATTTTTAAATGTAGTCTCCAATAATAAAGTATTGGACCAGTCATCACCTGGTTTCAGTAACAAAAATTAAGAATTTTATTAGGACTATTGTAGCTAGACCTAGTTCTGCTAATTACCTAAACAAGAATTCTCTTTAACTCTTTAAGTATATAGTTTGTCAACAACATAATAACGTACATATCATCAAGTTGACAGTTTTTACAGAAGTTCTTGCCTGAGGAGCCCAATGAGTTGTATGGTATTTTGTGGCATATTTTTGTCCATAGTTGCTTTACAGGGACAGATTTGTTCTATCTGTCAGACACTCCCTGCACTGGTACTATTTTTTATTTTATTTTAAATATGTATAATGCAGATTGTAATGAAAAACAAAATTGGATGTGAAAATACTAATAAAAATACAAAATTTTGGGATAGCTATCACAACTTATTTGTCAGACTATTATACAATACAAGTGTAATTAAAAACAACTATAAGCGAAGTCAAACAGATCCATATTGAAGGCATAAGTCAGTTGTACACCCTATATAGATAAGCAACACAAATGCTGTCAGATTTTTTGAGATTTTAAGATTTCAATTCTGATAAAATATTGATTCTTTAACTAAACATGTTATATTAACTACTATATTTCAACTAAAGATTGCAATAAATATTAAAGAAATATACTAATGTGTAGATTTTGGAACATACATCCATTTTGCTAGTATCACATAATTATCAGGAAATAAGACAAGTACTTTCAACTGGATTTTATTAAATCAAAAGAGGTTTGGATACTCGAAGTAAACAATTTTTTTAGGGCTAATCAAATCCGTTAATCTTCATCTGAACTAGGAAGGTGAGTTTTTATAAAAAGAGCACAAATTTCTCTCTCTTTCTGACCTAGAAATGTGACATTTCATAAGAAGAGCACAAAACATTTTATAGTTTTCTGTGCGCCCGGTTTATGGACATCTTTTGTGGCAAATTTTTCTATAACCAAATACTTAAATACTGTCCTTTTTATGGACAGATCTCTTCAACAAACAAAAGTTGACTGCTATCTAATGATTGCTTCAGAAAAAATACTAAACTATAGTTATACTTCGTTAATTTATAAATTTTCGAAATGATTATTACAACCATTTTAGTTTCATTAAATATATATGTAATTATTATATAACAACAACAAAAATTCATTTTATATTATAATAATAAATTGAATTTTTGGCTGACCATACAGCTGTTTCGAGTATTGCCAAATACCCATCATTAGTGGTCTTGGAAATAAATCTTGTATTTAATTATTCGTAATTAATTTTTTGAGACTGCAAGTACCAGGAACCGAGCTCGTGCCCTGCCAAATTTGAAGATCAGAGTCAGCGTTTCTTAACCAATTGAGCCAAAGCCGTACTTGACTTTTATGTTCGCACATTTTCTGGAGTTTTGTTAAATGGCTGTACAAGTTTTATCAACAAATTCACTTGCTGTGTTTATATTAGAACGAAATCATAAACCAGCTGTAGAATAATTAAATTATATAATTATATTTTTATTTTTAATTGTTAAATTTCAATACTATTCTGTTTGTAGAGGCGTAATCTGTTGCATGATTTATATATCCTTTCTTATGTATAGAACCTAATCTAGAGAAATGTAATACTGAGAAAGTCATTCTAATGTACTCCCTCGAGTCGTATGGTTGAGACCACTGTTTTGTGAATATAAGTTGTCATTATTATAGTTAAAATGGCAGTCTTTCAATAATTGGGATTATCCAAAGTCTCAGTAATTTTTTTGAATTTATAGTACAGTGAAATTCCCCTAACTCGAATCGTCAAGGAGACTTCGAGCTAAGAAAAATTCGAGTTATAGAGAAAAAAATGTAAAGAATACTTGTTCTAAGTTCGTACATTGGAGCTTGAGTTATGGAATAATTCGAGTTAGGGGACTTTGAGTTAGGGGAGTTTCACTGTATATGGGAATTAACTAATCTATCTGGTTTCAGTAACAAATACAAGAAGTTATATTAATCCAACAGCATTCAATTTACTAGTTCTTCAAAGCTGAAACCTTCTAGGGAGCTAATCGATGTTACTTTTTTCATATGTATAAAACTTTAATAAATTCTATATAATCATATATAATCTTAAAAAAAAGAGTATTCGTTCGACATTATTTCTGCTTTTATTAATGAAACACAATTGCTTTTTATGACTAATATTAATTACAGTTTATGAATTTCCTAAAGACCGAAATTAATTATTAGTCTACAGTTTGTGGTCTCAGTTAAGTAAGAACTGTAGTGTGACCCCATCTAGTCTACATTTACAGGAGAAGAATAATACAATTACATATGTATGCATACGTGTGTATTCTTAACATACTTGAATTTGTTTAGTTTTGTCCAGTGTTGTTGTTGCAGTCGTTGTTGTTGTTTTGTTAATACTTGTAATTACATTTAATTGCAAATACTTCCACGGTAAATTTACATAAGCTCAACTTTAATTGTTTGTCATAGAAGTTTTGCTAGCAAAACAAAAAAACAGAAATTAAATAAAACACAAATTATCTGTAATTGAATGTGATTTTTTTTTGTTTGTAGTTATAAAACTTATTTCATTTTATTTTTGTTTTTATTTTTGCTGTTTTAAGCTTTGCATTTTAATTAAATTTTACATTGAACGATTGACGATCTTTTGTGTTGAAAATTCAAAGCGATCGTTTGGAGCACAAATTGCAACGTATATGTTAAAAGATTTGTGCTTGTGTTTGTGCTTGTAGTGCATGCAAACAGCCATTAGAAAAACAACAACACACACATTAACAATAAAAAAATAAAAACAATAATGCACTCATACTAACTAATGGCAAGAATAGCAACTTCAACAGCAGATGACCTTGAAATGGGTTTTTATTATACAGTGACTTGGTTTCTATTGTTGTTGTGTTTTATTGTTGCTGTTGTCGTTGCATTTGTTGTTATTTACACTTCGTTTGCACAACAAATTCTCCTACTAACTCAAAAGCAAATGTTAAAAGTCATTATAAACCTACGCCATTTCGTAATGCTACGCAAATGCGGGCAGCATATCTTGCTCGTTAGAAAACTAAAGTTTGGAAATTTATTTATGATATAAGATGCTCTACAGTTGTATTTAGTATGAATTATTTTTGATACATATCAAATGATATGTACATTTTCATAAAACAGTTGAGTTTAATTATTTTTAAATCTATTAATTTTATTATTTAATAGCACATTTTCTCTTTCATAAGTAACTTAAAAATTATGAAGCATTAAATGCCATTTTTTATATAAAATACATACAAAAATGTGGTAAAATTGGACAATAATTGTAAGTGTAAACATAAGAGACAGTGTTTAAGATTTTCATTGAAGCAACCTTTTTTAAGAACACTGCCAAGTTGTAGTACTTCATAAGTTTGTATGTATTTTTATTTTAGATTATATTTACAAATCAAAAAATTTAGATTATATTTAAAACCTTAAAAAATAAATTTCTTGGATTAATGACCAAACTTTATTTATACCAGTTTTAAAAAGGATATATTTTATTGTCACCGATATTTTGACTACAGTGTATAGTCATATAGAGTACCCTTAAGATGACCATGTAGCTATATAGAATAATATATATATACCATATATATGTATATGTACAATAAAATATACATATTTCTTTAAAAAAAATTTTAAATGTTTGTGTATGATTGACCGATTAGTCCGTTCAAAAATATATATATTAAAAAATAAATAAACTTTTAATTTTTTTAATCAGTAATCGGTAAAAATTGAAAAAATACGAGTATGGCATGCTTAATCTCTATCCGCCCCCTATATTACAACTTTTTCCATAAATGATAATTAATTATTACAATAAATAAATCTTTTACACAAAATTAATTTAGTCAACTATTTGATGTTATTACTTTAGTATAATTATTATCTGTATATGCTATGATAAAGTGATAACATTTATTTAAAATTTTTCACATATGATCAGTTTTTAGTACGTTGGAGTGTTAAGTGTTAAAATAAATGTTCACAACTAAGGATTATATTTCCGAAAATAAAAGAAAACTTGATCACCAATACTAAGATTTGCTACCATTATATTAAATGAATTAAAAATAGTTTACTAAGTTTCATATAAACATTAAAGATACTGATTTGTCAGAAGTTTCAAAAAAATTGTTCCGGAAATACCTATTACCGATATTGCAGAACTTTCGAAAAGTTGCACCGAAAATTATTATTTTAAAATTATTTATTTTAAAAGCATTTGAATATGTAACAGATGGTTGTGGCTATATCTCACTGTCGGTAAGAAACATAGCCATCAATTATAACATAGTAACATAACATAGTAATCAATTCCAAGTAGTGTTTGTAAATAATTCAGAGTAATCTAAAACAGTTTTTGCGTCAATTCTCTCTCACGTCAGTAAATAATATATAAATACACTTTACTCTGAAAACAAGAGAGCGCTTGTCTTGATAAATATTCTTAGAAAGATGAAGATAGTTCTATTTAAAATTATGATCGACTAACTTAAAAAGACAAAACAATAAAAAGACAATATATTATAATACGCTTTTAGGTGGTTTTGGTGCTTTTGTTTCATCGCGATAACATCCGCTACTACATCGACCTATCTGCCGGACTTGGCTCTATTAAATTTTAATTTAGAAGGTAACCTCTGCAGCAAATGAATATTCAGAGGACCCCAACAAATCTAATTTTTAACAGATATATTAAAGTTTGAATACGGTCGCTGTAATTTTAAACTATAATATGCGCAAAAACGTTTTTTAATATATCACAAAGTTATCATACCGCCCTCGTATTTAATTTCATATACTATACTATTGGTTTTTTACAACCCACAAAATCCCAGTAAAATCATATACCAGCTTAGAGTAATGTTAATTTTTAAAATCTTTCTGTTAGAACTATTCAGATTTCCCCTTCACCATCACCAGCTCTACAAGCAGTGTCTGGTCTTAGCCTGGTCCAGCAAATTTTTGCGTCAATACGGATAACCAGTTGATACATTTCAGTTGGGTATTTCTAGAAATTCAGCGTCATTCTTTTAGCACAAGCAGTGTCTATACCGATGCTATATATGGTAAGAGGTTTTCTAAGCAGTGTTTTTTTCGCTTATACGGGTCAGATGATTTTATTTATTATTTAGTTTTCCTTTACTAAACATACAAGTGTTCATGTGAACATTGTTCCGATAAAATATCCCTTTCATTAATAACATTGAATTACTTTCCATACATTATTAAATTTTATTAGTCGCAACGCTCATAATCTTATCAGTTTTCTTCATATTACTGATTTTTAGGTAATGATAGTGATCGTGTAGAAGTGCTATAGTCGTACTATTCTAAAATCAAGATTGCCATTATTTGATAAAATGTAGTTGGCAGTTGTACTTAGTGATATTGTCATGATTTCCAGATAATATTTACAAAAAAGTAGCATGTTCTTATTAACTACTTCATATAAGAATTTATTTTTAATTTGCAATGCAAAACGTCACCTGTCAGAGTTCTCAGATTTAAACAATTGTAAAGGCAAAAAGTATTTAAGTAATTACGAACAACATTGAGAATCATTTTGTAGCTTTAACGATATCAATTGAAATTCTTAATAATTTCTGAATATAAACTAGTTTTAAGAAATAAAACTAAATTATATTTATAACTATTTTCACAGTAATTAGTTTTCACCTTCGTCTCACAATTACAATAACGATCGGATATACTTTATATTCCCATAATAACTTAAAAATTAATACGAGTATTGCATGTTGATATACGTTGTCAATGTGATATTGATATCATCTTAGTTTCTTCTGATATTAATAAGATTTAAAATAATATTTAATTATATCAGAAAAAATACTCCATGCTCTAAATTTACAGACCAATAGGTACCAGAGTCAAGTAAATAGATATTCTAGAGGAGAATACGAAAAAAAAACAACTAGACACTTTATATATAAATGGCTAGCCTTGCTAAGACAGACATATTTTATTAGGGAAGTCTATGAACTGACATCAGCAAACTGGTCGGACATATTAAATATAGATCCTCAAAAATGATCTATTATCAACTATTCAAGTCGAATAAATGAGACAATTAAACAAGAAAATACTCTGCCGCTACTAAAAGCAACCCACTAAAACAGGTATGTAGTCTCGGGCGACTTGAGGAGCTATTTTCTTCACTTATGATTGATAGCATTCAGAGAATACATGCAACAATAATTGAATTTTTCATATGAAACAAAGAATTCTTTTTTTCAGAATAGTAATCTTCATCTTTATCCTTCTAAAACCTTCTAAAACATATATCCATAGTTCATATATACATAGGTAACCTGTAGAATACAGTGTGCTCTGGAGCAAAAATAAATTTATCGAAATTAATCTTCGAAAATTATTCCAGCATGTGTTAGAGGCCTATAACTAATAAGAAGAATTGTTAATCTAAGTATAAAATTTACAGGGTATTTATAGTCGACTCAAAGTTTAAAGTAGGTATAATTAATATAAGTATTGTGGATATGTGATGCGTGTTGTAACATATATATATATATATACTCAACAGACATTTTATTATTGTACGCCAAAGTCGAAATAGAAAAACTGACAGTTAATTTACGAAATGAATAAAAATTTATTAGAGCAAAAGGCACAAAACCTTTTTTATTTAAATAAGGCAATAAAATGATCCACATTATTGTGCTTTGTGAGATACAAAAATAAAAACTAAGAAAAAAAAAATCAAATTTAAAACATCGCAGATGTGAATTTGGCGTTGGGTTGCCCAGTTTTGTTATACATTTGAAAGTGTTTTGTATGAAACTTGAAAAAAAAAAACTCTTACACTCGATTGAAATAAAAATTTCTTTGATCTGTGCCGATTTCCATAGATTCTGTCTAAGTAAGATAAAATCTTTCTTGAACACCTTTTTTTTATTTTTTTTTATTAAGCTTTGTGGGATCAGCTAAGTTCATAATCCTTGAAGCATATGTAGTTGTAAAAATGTTGTTAGCCTTGGAAATGCTTCATTTGCCTCAAATATCTTAACAAATGTAAATGTTTTTTTTGAATTTATAAAAATCCCAAAATACGTTAGAACTAAATTTACGCACATTCTCACATTTTACTTATACCGAACACATTTTATCCACAGCTCGAAACCTTTTTTTAATGCAAAACATTATGGCAAGCAAACTGCAAAGTATATTTAAACAATAGAACTAACGAACTTAACGCCCACTTCACAATATGCTAATAAGTTTTTAATTAAAAAAATATATTGAACACTAATAAGCATAAATGATTTACAATCGACCGCAATGACAACAAAAACAACCACAACAAATTATACTATACTATACTATACGATACTATACATCTATGTACTCGCACTTGTGGGACGCGACATTTGTATCTGTATCTGTAACTGTACGAGTATCTCAATGTTGCAATGCTCGCTTTAGTAAGTATTTTGTTGCTCGTAAGGCATGAACTGTACACAAACAGTTATCAAATTGTTCTATAATATCAGTTCTGATATGACGTAATTTAAGTATCTGCTTCATTGATTTAATTTCATTTAATTAAAATCAATTTGCCATCATTCGAAGTGCAACCTCCAACGCTTATGTAAGGCTATGTGAGGCTACATAAAATATTTACATTTAATTAGATTGCATTGAGATACTCTTACAGTAAGTAAATGCGTTGAGTAAGGAATTTATATGACAGAAAAGAAAATGATGTTGCATCAAATCTCTAACGATAGTAGAAAAATAGCAAATGAAATTAATTTAAACTTTAACAGGATTCAATAATCTAAAACTCAGCAGGATAATTAAGACAAACTCATCAATTCCAAAGTTCATAAAAATAATTACATAGCATTTGTGTAATAAAAGTAGCATCTGCAGCCGCACTCCTCATAATGAAATACGAGAAGGCATTATTTAATAGAATTTAAGTCATTAGTCTGGAATATAAACTAACATACATAGCTCAGCAGTTTTTTGTTAGCAAATTTATTAACCTTATCTGAAAGGTTGAAAGCTTGAATAAAAATAGAAGATCTTGAAAATAATTACACTTTTACATCGTTAACCTTATGATTCAGTTATTGAAATCTTTTAATCTGTGGAAGATTGAATCTCCCATTAAATCATTACTGTCGCAGTTATGAGGAGGACGATGAAAGTGCCTCACATCTGTTTTGTAAGTGTCCAGCTTATGCGGGCGGCTATTGACTATGGTAATGGTAATGGTTTATGGGTAAGGCGAAGGCCTATATGCACTGCGAGCAGCTTGATTAATTGTGCACCTTTTTATATTTAGACATTTAGTATCTTGAGGAATCGAATCAGCTACTTCGGAGGGAATTATTGAAAGTCTTTATTCCCTAGTTGATATGCATCTAAAGTTTTGTTTGTACTGTGGCCTAGTACATCTCAGTTGGTGAGCAAAATTTCCATAGAGGATAAGGGATTACTTTTTTGAAGATCTTACTCAGTTTCAGCACCTCTATCTCTTAAGAGCCTTTTAGGTTTTACTAAGGGTTCAAGGTGGTTTTAAACTTTTGTGTTCTTATCCGGTAACACATTGGATCAATAGTCGTAAGTGGATTTTTTATACAAAATCTAAATAAAATCCACATGAAAGTAAGATAAAAGCATATATATACGTATATGTATATATTGAATTGTAACTTATTTTATTCATTATACCATAAGATTAAAACTGTTCTTATCCGGTAACATATTGGATCAATAGGCCTAAGTGGATCCTTGGCTAATGTTATATTTATACTATTGTACTTAAATCGAGAAATTTGTAATATATGCCATTTTTCATACAAAATCTAAATAAAATCCACATGAAAGTAAAATAAAAGTAAATATGAACAATTTTGGTCATGAAAGGGTTAAGGAGTGCAAACTAATTAGCCTTAATTGAATTGTTGGCAATCTATGACTATAAGAAAATAGAAATAAAATTAAAGTTAAAAATAATTATTATGATGGGCACATGCCAACGATATAGAAGGACATGGGGCAACTGAGGGTCAAGAAACCATTTCACCAAATAAAAGCAAAAGAGTAAAAAACGCAATTACACTTAAGTAAAAAAAATTAAAAAATGTTCTTGGTTTTTTTATATGAAGATATTTAAAAGATGTCTCTGTATCTTTGCTGTGATAACAATACGTCATATTTTTTTAGTTTATTTTAACTTCATTGCACTTGCAAGGGGATTTCCAACTAGAAGCAAACAAGAGAACTGCGCGTGATGCAATCACGTCATTGTAGAAATCATTCCATTGGCATATAACTTTACGTAATGGTTTTGTGAATTAAGAATAGCACATATGTATGAAATCATATTCAATGCCAGACAATTTTATTTTTAATTATTTTTTATTTATGTTAACTATAATATTTTATTTATTTACTTAAAGTTTTTTGATAAATTTGTAGTCCTGTCTGAATAGGCATAAATGGGTGGAGACTGGGGGGGCGCAGTGCTTAATTTGTTGGTACACTTCTAACAAAGAATCAAATACTCTGCGGGAATTCGAGTGTGAGAGAAAACCGATGAGAGAAACAAAAGGACTCAAGCTTAAAAAAATAACGATTTTAGTCATATATCAAAAATAGTATATCAGAGAGAGAGAGAGGTCTAACTACTGTCTTGATTACGCCCACACCATCAGCATTGAACACAGAGTTAGATGGAATAATGAACGGTATGAAAAATTTATCAACTAGCTTCGCTAGCTTTGCCAGTTTTGCTGGCGATGTCGCTAGCATTTAGTTAAAAACTATCCAGCTAGAAAGGCATTTGATTGAGTACCAGTTGGCGAAAAGTACGATCGATGACGTACGCATCTTTAATGTAATGATTAGGTGATAATTGATCTGACATCACTGTGTACAATCAACAGGCGACAGCAAGCTGCTCATTAAGCTGTCTGTCGGGGGCTAGGGGTCGCATGTATATATCTGTAAATGCCAATTAAGCAAATATATATAGTAATAAATAATTTATTCAATACCTAGTATTTTATATTTTAATTAACAAATTCATTAATTTCAATTTATTGAAAATTTGTCAATTTATCTAAAAAATAATTTTAGATTAAATAAATAAGAAATATTTAAGTATCGATAAATGAAAAATTTATTTTATACTAAATAAAACAAATTCTATTCATGATTTCATTTACGTGATCATTAAGTTTTTCGAAATTTTCAGAACAAGGTGAACATGATTATGATATTTTATGACTTTTAAAAATATTATTGCAAAATAAATAAAAAAAGACTCACTGATTTATATTTATTTAAATTTAAATTATCTATAGTTACAAGTATTTAAGCCTACAAAAATATTTAAAATATTTCTGTTTGAATTTTGTATAAAGTCAGTAGCATTATTAACTATGAAAATTCCAAGTGAGTATTTATTTATTCATAATTAATTAACAGCTTTTGTGAGTATTATTCAATATATTTTTTTGTTATTCTCTATAATTAATTACAATAATTTATTTACTTTACACATATGATGTTAACAATTACACATTATTTATTCGTAGTATTCATCAATGGGATTAAATATTAATAAATTTTAAAACTGCACTAATAAATATTTATGGAGCAAAATTCAAAATGTTAATATTATTCAACTAAAAACACAATATCATATCTATAAATAATTCAATGATTTTAAAATATATACTTAATTGGGTGCGCATTTCTATATATGCAATTATATCTGCATTGCTGAAGAGTTAAAAGTGAATGGAGGTGTGTGTGCCAGAGAGCTTTGTTCAATTATATTGCGTATACGCCCTGTTGTTCAGTTTACTATTTAAATTGCATTATTTCATAATAAAAACTTGTCACAAATGTAAATATAAAAACTTTAAATATATTTGTACGTGAAAATATGATATAAGTGCTTATGAGTACACATTATTTATTAAAAGTTGCGACATATAATTTGGAATTAATTTTTGAAGTTGCTTTTAATGTAGAACTATTTGTAGTGTTCATTAATTTTATTCTAATAATTGAGAAATATAAATTATATTCATGCTCTTTTATTCACGATCATAAGTTACGTTTTAATTACCTGGTTTTTAGTTGGTTCTTTTAACTAGAAATGAAAATTACTGACCGATCACTACTAATCGGACAACCAGATCAGTAATGATCTAGTAATAGTGTAACGATTAAAAGTGATCGATCTAAATCCCAATTGCCTATTGAACCCATAATAATAATTGATAATGGTATTTCTGCGTTTCATCACATTATGATAGACTCAATGCAACGATACCTTTTTTGTCGGCTTAAATTGCATTAAAAAGGGTCAGTCTGCAGATCAAACGTGGAATTATCATTGTTAACAAGTATTGACAAATGAGATGGAAATGTCACATTCGACTTGCAAAACTTAGGCTCAGTTTATTTTATGTATACTTCAAAAAGATATAAATATAAGTAATTGAAATGTTAATATCTCTCTCGACTTGCAAAATCTATGTTATATAAGTCAGTCAATTGATTTTACATATGCTTCAAATAGGTATCATTGTATAGAGTCTATCATAAAGTGATGAAACGAAGAAATATCATTATCAATTATTATTATGCGTTCAATAGGCAATTGGGATTTAGATCCCAATTATACTCTCTCTCTCTCTTAACTGAAGAAACTTTCTTGCGTTCTATACGCCGATCAGCTATTACAAAATGAAACAGAAAGCAATTTAGATGCAGATCTCTCTCTCTATCTATCTCTCTCTTTAGAGTGACACAATTTACGCTTATAGAAGCATAGAAAAGTGAAGGCTATTACAAAATGCTGAAGCAGCAGTGAGATTGTTCTAGAGAAAAGTTTTTCCTAAGATCTTTGGTCCTCTACAAGTTGGCGACGATTTGAATGAACCACGAACTATACGAGTTTTTACACAGCACTTGTCTGGTGCCTCGTTTTCAGTTCAATTACGGAATATTTGTGTATATATATCCAAATACAGCTTATAGAATTAATAACATATCGTACTTGTGTATATTATTATTCCTATATCTTGTATCTGTATCTAGATACAAAAGTTCTTTATTTTTTCTGAGTAGATACAAAATACAGCAATATCGAAATACAGTATCGAAATACTGAGATACTATCTAGTTATTATCTAATAGTAATACTATCTATATACTAGATAAATGTGATCTTATTTCATGAATATTTAAGCAAGAACGGAGCTTTTCAATTCTAATAAAGTTTCTGGTATTTCTTTCTTAGAAGTTTGGTTGAAGTTAGTAAATCA
>NC_051847.1:14726186-14755235 GCF_002237135.1 Teleopsis dalmanni | reverse complement strand
TATTTCAAACATTCTATATAATGAACATTAATATATATGGATAAAATAGTTTAATATATGCAAATTTACTTTATATATTTACCACTCTTTAGTCATTTCTAATTTTATTATTATTAATTTTTATTCTTTCCTTCCTCGGCTCTAGTCACAATCTTTACACAGTAAGTAATGCTGATTATAAAGTTCCTGAAATACGCTTGGAATATGGTTTCCCAGAGCATGAACCTCAAATCGATTCACACAACTCAGTTAGTCACGATGATACCACAAAAGATGTTGTACCAACAACATATGCACCTCACATATAAACGGCACATACATTCACATACCACACATACTTAGACATCCAAATATCCAATAAAAGTCAAAAATCCCATAGATATATATTCCTATAAAACAAAGAAAGAAAAAATAATCAAATTAATCTAGTAGTAGTTATTATAATAATTTATTATAATATTTATTTAATTGAATTGATATTAATTAATTCAAGCCAATTCCTATGGAAGCTGCTGTTAAGTTATCCAGCTGCATCCTAACAACTAACTCCAAAAAACCTAATGACAAGTATTCCAATAATGCAACCAATTCCGTCAAATAAGTAGACGCATAACTGTTATACATTAAAACATTTTAAAACATTTTAAACTTCTCATACATTAAGCTTAGTTTACATTTAATACAATATCAATAACATCGCACCCGTTCCTGATCCATGCACGATTTTTACCACCCCTTCCAATACACCACATATCCACAAACACACACACAGCAAAGTATACGCACAGTTACAGAATTCTACATTAAGTTACTTAACTAAAACATTACAATTTTTCCACAAAATAAAAACCAAAAATATTAAACTTTTGCGATGACGTCAAATAATAACAACCACAAAAACAAAATCATCGTCATAACAACAACAACAACTTTAACAACAATTCCAACTACACAACAATATGAAACAACTAAACAACATCATAGACAACAACCACAAAGAAACCCACTACCACCACAAAACGCACCACCACCACTACAACAACAACGACCACCACGCCACGTAATATACTCTTCAACTATGATGATGAAGGACGTCATAAGATATTGCATCAGGAGGACGCACGTAAACACGACAAATACGACCATGCGTAAGTATTAGACAATTACACTTATTACAGTTATTACAGTAATTCTTCGCGGAAGAATTATAACAACAACAGTATTAGCAGCAATAATTATTGTAGGCGTTGCCATTGACAATAGTTATTTCATTTCTCAGTCATTTTTTTATTGGGAAAAAAGTTTAAAATACATTTTTTTGTTAATGCTTCAGAAGACATCTATAATATTGTAATGAATTGTAGGTGTCTTCCAAAAATTAAATATATTCTCTCTTATCTATACATTTATATATTATATATATACTATATATATATTAATAATATATTCATATATTACTAATATTTTATAAATATATATTTATATTTTACAATATAATTTTTTACATATGTTTTAATCCGGCTATAAATGCATTATAAAAAAACACGTTGATAACTAAATTCAATAAATTTTATATTTTATAAAATTGTATTATATTTTATCTCTGTTAAAAAAATTATATTAATCTTATCTTATATCTTCGTTCTAGATACTTAACTGAGAATGGCATCTATGGTGAAGAACAAGCGAAATTGCATCACGAAGGCGGCACTCACGCCAAGGGTTACTATGAATACACTGGTGATGATGGTAAATTGTACCGTGTCAACTACAAAAGCAACCACGAAGGCTTCATGCCCATGGGTGAACATATACCCACACCACCTCCAATTCCAGAAGCCATTGCTCGTGCCTTGAAATGGGTAGATGAAAAACGCAAAGCCAACGGTGAGATGCCAATGTTTGACGAACGCGGTTTCCGTATTGACAAAATGATGACCAAAGACATCATGGCAAAAATCAAGTCCATACATGTAGAGGATATGCCAGCTGAAATTGGCGAAAAAATCCGTGAACTACAAAGGGAAATGGAATTAGAGGAACGTAAACAACAGGAATGGGAACGAACACACTACGAAAGCGAAACTGATGCTGCTGTTACTGATCGGCAATATTATGATGATGCCACAGAGCAATATTACGGTTAAGACGAGTTAGACTAAACAAATAAAAAAAACAACTCGTAAACAATTGTGATGCCACTTCAGGGATTAAAAAGCTATTAAGTTTATTTATTTTAGTGTTAAATTGTTAAAAAAAAATAAATGTTAAAATTTTATGAAAACTCATTCGAAATCAAATTCATAAACATTTTCGTATCGAATTTAATTTTCTTGCCATTAAGTAACGAGTAACCATTAGAGTTGTGCTGAAAATACGAGAAATGTGTAATATTAACAAATTTACTTAAGTCACCACCACAACTTGTCATACTAAAACAATTCCCCTTCCCCACGCATTTGTCGCTCCAGACAAACTATAACAAGCCATCAAACAAAAATCTTTAAAAAAAAAATTATAATTATTTAAACAAAAATGTTTTAAAATTGTATTTAATTTATAATTTATAATTTAAAATATAAATAAAAATTGTTAGAATTTTAATTATTGAAATTGTGTTTTATTCTCTGCATTTTGGATTGCCTTCCTAATAAGTAATAAATTTACTAGCCGAAACGAATGGCGATAAAGGTGTCTTTCACTTCGTTTATGAGAAAAATGTTCTTACTTAAAAATTAAATTAAAAATTAAAAAATATAATACCAACAAAAGTAGTAAATAAAACTCATTTTAAACTGTTTTTTATGGTTTTTCATGGTCAAGATTCACGCACTGTCACAGCAGGCCATGTAAAAAAATTCGAAACCGCTTCGAGTTGTGGGTGTGCCAAGCAGGAAGCAAGTATTTAAAACTACAATTTAAATCTCTTCAAAACACATAAAATATAATTAAAAAACCTCAAATGATACAAAAAATTAAATACATATCTTAAATATAAGACAATCTACTAAATTTCTTTATTTAAAATGTAGATAATCTCGATAAGTGACAATTTTGAAAATTTCCTGCCATTAAAAATGAACACAATCCAATAAATTCCACAGCCTCAAATGAGAATGTGCGTTAATAAACTTGCTTCCAAGCACAACAAGATACATGTAAAAATTAAATAAATTAAATAAATTAATAATTAAACTTATAAGAACGGAGTTCACTGCCTTAGAATTATTCAAATAAGTGCACAGAGTACACAGAGTATACAGAAAACTTATTAAAATTTATTACATTACACAAAGTAAACAATAAATTCCAATTATACGAAAAGCACTCACACAGAGATGTCAAGCACTTCAAATTAATTAAATAATATTTAATAAAATTTAATATTTATTTTGAATATTCCACATTTTAATCAACTGTCTACTTTTGAATAAACAACAACAATTATATTTTTTATGTTTTTTTTAAGAGAATATATTTATTTCAATATTTTTATATAATATTAAATTATATTTTAGATTCTTATCTCAAATAATTTTGTTTTGATGAATGAAAATAGAAACAAAACATATTAAGTTCAATGAACCCCAAAAATAAATGTAGCAAGTTTAGAAGATCATCTTTTGCAATATGCTCTCAAGTGTATATGGAACAATTTCAGAAGATAGAGCATCTTTTACATGTTTAGTTGCGATATTGGAGCTGAATATTGTCTCATACGTTGCTTTTGCTTTCATGATTAACTGCAACAAAACGTTTGGAAATTGTAAACAAATTTTATTAATTTATTTATTTAATAAAAGTTTTTCAATATTTTAATAAATATGCGATGCTTAAAACAAATATCCAAGGTTAAGCGTAATCTAATAAACATAGCTACCAAAATGCAAACAATCTCGGGTATTATATTTTATAGTAACTGAAAAATAAAAGAACATATCAATTATAAATATATATTAAGCAAACTCGCTAATTATTAATAGTTTACCATTAAAATTTACCCTTTTTACCATAGAAATCGCTACGGTTTCCTTTACTGCACTTTGTTCCATTGTTTTTCTTACTAAGTGTTCTGTTTTTCTAATCGACTGCGCTTTGTTTTAGTATTTCTCTAGCTTTATTTCTTATATAGCAAATTCTTCTAATTTCTAAACGTTCATTCGGCTGTTCTTCATTTTTATTTTGATTTATATTGCACATTAGTAGAATATTTCTAGTACGTTTGTTTTTTGTTTTAATTTTATAAATTTAAAAAAATTATTTTAACACATATTTGAACGAGTTTTCTATTTAGACTACAATTTCGATTTTTCAAGTTTATATTGAATGTCATTATATTAAAAAAATGTCTATAGTCGAAATAAGTAGTTCCAAATCTAATGTTTAATACAACTTTAAAACTTTACTTTATAGTCGTATAAATTATTATTATTTAATTTTTTTTTAATTATATTGGTTTATATTGAACCAATATTCGTTAATAGTTTTATATCTTACTTTTTCTGAAATTGTTTTCAAACGAATAATACTTAATTTTTAAAGATCTTCTTTTTGAATTTATATCAGCCTATAGTGACAAGATCCTTTTGACTTATTTCTACGATCGGTATAAGATATGTCAAAGCCATCGCATGTGCTAACGCTGTAAAAATCGGATCATATTCAAATAGGATATATTTGAATATATCCTCTCAAGTTTGATGAGACCTAATGATTTGTATGAATTGATTACCATCGACTTCGTAAATTCGAAGGTTCGTTAGCTACTTCAGTCATTGATTCCAAGGACTTATTAACTTGGAGAAGATGGTTTTCTTTTAAGGAAGCACATTCTGCTTAAATGTGCTAAAATTAAAAATTTAGTTTCTCTGCAATCTTCGTATAAAAATTAATTTGATCAATTATAATTAATAAGATTTTAATTTGACAACTATTTTTGCAATACATTTTTATTCATGTTTATTATAGTTAATAAACAGAAATTTATATTTTTAATTAAAGCCATAAACATGCGTATACGTATTAGTTAGTATGCATGCCTTGACATTTTTTCAATTTATTATTTCATTCAATAGTAGTTGGACTGTTAAAATTAATATCTTCATTATAAATGATTAGCAAAAATGCGTTGACTTAATAAATTAAATAGGAGCAACTTTTAACAACTATTAATTAAATTCATTAAAATTTTCGTAAATGCTTAACATAAAATATTATGAATATTGAACTAATAAGTGGAATATTAACTAATTAAATAAATAATAGCAAAATATAAAAAATCGTATGTAGTTAATATATAAATTCATATGCATAGAATTTTAGTGAATGTGTCAAAAAATCCGTTATACTTATTTCTTGGCTCCAATAATATTCTTATAATTATTATCATTTAGCAAATTAACTAAATTTATTGTCATTAAATAAAGTTATAAATATTTTGATTTTTAGTGTTAATTAAAAAATTAAAAACTGCTAATGCCATAGCGTGAACTCATATTTCATATTAACATCTCGATTTTCTATTAATTTCTTTTCATTTATAAATAAGCATCAGTAGTTTTTTTGTAAATAACTATACAAATGAAATCAAAAAAAAAATTTAAAAAATGTGCTATATATTTTATTTATTATTAAATTTATTATTTATTTTTTAATCTGTATTATTCATTTATTCATGCATAATTTCTATAAAATTAGTTTGCTTGACGTATGAGTTACATTATTTTCATAACATATTTTTAGGCAATTTCAATACATATAAACATTTAATTTTTCAAAGATAAGCTTAATATAAAAAGCTTTTCCATTGGATACGCCCAAGCATAACTGTTCGTAGTAATTATTAAATTAGCTCCATGTAATTCAACTGATATCTGATCATTTCTATATATCTGTCAACTTTGACGTATTCTGACAAATGGACTATGCAAAAATAGTTCCTGAATTTACTATTCTTAAAAATTATTTTGAATATTTTAAAAATTTTGACTGAATCTCAAAGAAGTTGATTTAACTTCTTGAGATTCAAAGAAGTTGGTTCAACTTCTTGATATTCAAAGAATCGAAAAATAAGAAACAAACATTTTAAATATGTTTATTACATATTAGAATAATTGCTAGTTTGTACCACTGTGGATTATTGTCGTCCCATTTTTTGACTAATTATAAACTGTTCACAGTAGGACTTCCTTTCCTCTTTCCTATTTAAGAAACCATATTGACTCATTAATGAATTTTGTAAAACTTTTCCATTGCAGTGTAAATGCAGGTCCACAGACATTAGATCTTAAATGATTTTATAATCCTTTCATATTGATTTCAAAACGTTTCAAACATCACTCATATAGGTATATGATTAGGATATATTGATTTGAACTTAACAATTGTTCAAGAACAAATATAACATAATAATGGAATATGTATGGTCATTCATAACTTAGCTATTTTTATTACCCCACTATGTATTTTATAATACTAGCATTCTAGTATTGATATAAAGTTGCTCTAAAAGATATCAAGGGTAAAAGAGTTATTAAATAAAGTCTAAGTCAGTACGGAGAAAGTTGCTATTTCGAATATTTTGTAAAAAGTATTAAGAGTATAAATCAGTTCTGTTCATTTGATAGTATATGAATCAATTCAAGATCTAAGATTCAAATGGTGTAGGTGATTCAATCACCTATATATGGAACTATATTCAACAGCCTCGGTGCCAAACTTCGAAGCATAGCAATGTTTGCTGTAATCCAAGTCGTTAAGACATTTTAACGTGCAAATCTTTAAATTCAATTCTAATATTTATCTTGATAGAAAATATGATAATCTCTTACTTTGAAATCAAACTTTCATGCTCCTTAGTTATTTTCAACGGAAGTAATATACGACAACTCAATTGCTTAACGCTGAGGTGAATTTGATAATTCTTTGATGATTACTGATAAATAAACTACAATGTTCTGTCAACTGGAAGAACAAAGTGAATCAGCTCCTCTCGATATACGACATCTTTATCGTTGGGACTCGCGCCAAATATTATGTTAATCTATTATTATAGGCAACAAGCCTGTGAGGTGAATTTGATAATTCTTTGATGATTACTGATAAATAAACTACAATGTTCTGTCAACTGGAAGAACAAAGTGAATCAGCTCCTCTCGATATACGACATCTTTATCGTTGGGACTCGCGCCAAATATTATGTTAATCTTTTATTATAGGCAACAAGCCTGCTTCAAAGCATTACAGTCTCTTAAACTATTTTGTTTATTTCACAAAAATTATTAATTAGTAAAGAGGATTTTCAAAAAATTTATTAATTAATTAAATATAAATGACATGTTATTTTCTATATTCTCAGAAGAAACTCTCAAGGCATTTAAATTGCTATCAATTTTATATTATGAACCATAAAATCCAAAACTTCATGTTTAGTTGGAATCACAGTACTAAAATAGTGGTTAAAGACACTAATAATGAATGTTTGAAGATTTATTCTTACTTCACACTAAAACAATGCACTGGATGACAAGGCCATAGTAACGAATGATTATTATTTAATTCTATTTTTAGTTCTACTTTTATGCCATTTTCATAAAAAATCAAATCACTAAATAACTTTTTGAAATCATACTCTCATTGATTTTATATAGATACAAATTTTGTCTACATGAAGTCATTGCACGGAGCCATAAATTAAGACAAATATTCGGCACCGAAGTGGAGCACAATCAGTGATGATATTTACAAATGAACATTTTTTCTGACCATTAATCACCACGAATTGAGGAGCGTCGCTTATTGCGTCAAGCAAATTTGACAGCTGATAAATTATGAATACAAATTCTTAAGTATTTTTGAAGAAAAAAACTCATAAAATTCTAAAAACGGTTGTAACTCTTTTATTAATAAGTTGAAATTAATTGGTTTATTTAGTATTAATTTAGGAGATAGAATATTGCACTTAGTGCATTATTTGAGGTAGCGTCTACATTAAAGTAATTCAAACTAAGCGGCTTTTCAATTCAATCGAGTGATGACAACATCGGCTGGTTGTTGAGTAGGAACCAATTGTTCAGAATTGACACCATCATCTGAAAATTGATCATTTTTGTTATTAGTTGTTCTATATGAGAAAGTTATGTCGAGAAATACTTACAGGTAATGACAGGATGGAAACCATTATCATCGGCAGTGTATTTGACAACTACACGTATACCTTCTGGTGTAACGAAAGAATATGATCCTTCAACTACTTCCTTCTCTTCATCATTACCTACACGTACAGACACACCATGTTCTTCACCATGAATGCCATTTTCTGTTTCGTAATTATAAGAATAAGTGCCATCGTGATTTGGTACAATTTCTTGAGCTACAATACGCGCTTGTTGTGCCACAACATCGGGATTGTACTGTTTGAAGTAAGTATCGTAGTGCTGGCGTCTATTGTAGTATTCACGGTTCTTGTAATAACGATAGTGGTCATTATGGTATGGATTATAACGTCCACGATCGTCGTATCTGGAAGTTGTTGCAGATGATACAGTGGAAGCAAAAATTGCGAGTAAAGCAAATACAGCTAGAAAAATCTGGAGAATAAAAATAATAAATTTTATTAAATTTATTAAATTTTATTATTTAAAATTAATAAAATTTAAATGGAATTTAAGTAAATTAATATAAGATCAAATGTTGCTCATTTGATTTTTGTTATAATTAAATACACTTATGTGTCAGCTAGTTCGAATTCTGGTAATATCACCGGTTGATGCTAGCTATACAATCAAAAAGGTGTTGCCACATTCATAAAAGATGAAATTGTATTAGTTTTATTTAAAACTGTTAAAAGGTTTATGGATATTGCTGAATAGGGAAATACTTTGCGATCTCACTAGGACGGTGCTCAAAGCTGATACCTTTGCCGTAGCTTGTGGTAGGATTGATGCCAGGTTACCGTCGGTTAAAGAATCATGTCTGGATATTGAAGGCCATTCAATAGTTTCTTTTGAGTGTTTTATATATTATTTATCCTTATTTTGTGCTTGTGCAATGTAGATTAAATGTGCCATGAACATTTTTTTCTAGCGAATGCTCGTCTATATGTTCTGTTGTACATCCTCTTATGTTACTTAGAATCAGATTATCAGCGAAAGCAGAATGGATGGTGACAATAGTTATTTCTGCTAATTCCCAAAACGATTACCCGAATATGTCTGCTTTATAAAGCCTGTTACTGCTGTAATAATTGACATTTTTAGGAGGTGCCTATTTCACGGACGTGTAATCTCAATAGCCAGGGTCTAATACAATAATGATAATATTGTTATGTGTTCATATTACTGCATACATCTTTTTCTTATTTATATTGACACTTTAAACAATTTTTTCAAACAGTTCCTCATTGTCTGCATTTCTGCCTCCAAAATAAAAACCAGGATGAATATTTTAAATATTTTGTCCAAACAACATATCACTGTTTTTCCATATTATTACTTAGAACTCTTTAAGATTTTTTTCTTGATTTTTTAACTCTTATTTTATTAAATTAACTTATATCAAATCTTTAAAAATTTTACCAATTTTGCCATTTTTGTTCTAAAAGTACACAATGTTGCCACTAGAGAAGATGCCTTAAAACTGTATCAAATCAATTTGAGATGTCGCAATTTATACAACATTTTTGTATCTAACGAAATTTCAAAAATAAAAAAAATGGCGGCTCTGCCAAAATTAGTATTCCAAAAATTTTTATTACCAAAACGATTTTCTTAAATGAAATCAAATGAGCGAGAAGCCAATCCAAGCCCAAAACATCTTCACAGATTTCATTTGTCAATTTCCGCTTAGAATTTTGCTTGCTGAGATTTTTTCTCATTAAATTTATATTTCATTTAAATAATAATTTGCTTAGTCAAAAATAGCAAAAAAAGATTGAAATGAGATTAAATAAACTATAACAAAGTTCCAACACCTTAACAAGTATGAAACGGCAATTAATGGCGGATATTGTTTTTGAACGAATTTGTGACTTTAAAGTGTTTAGGCTAAGTGATGTACACATATGCCATCACAGATACAATTCAACTCACTCACGTATCCACGTATCTGTATCTTTGTACTATTACCAAAAATGTGGCGGCACATCATTTGTTAAATAACTCTATTCAATCACAATGCAAATGTTTTGCAGACCCAGCCAGAGGGGGGCTAATTCGATTTTTATACATTTAGAGCAGGTTAAGTTAATAAAAATGTTAATCTAATATTTTAATGTATTTTCAAAATAAATATTTAACTTAACAACTTCGATTTAAATAATTAGGCAATTTATCGAATTAGCCTAGGTATTATAATGCAAATTTTATGATTAAAATATGTATGAAAAAATTTTTTAAAATTTTCTCAGTCTGGACGACTTGACTTTACGCATAAAATTTTTTAAAATTTCAATATTCAATCGAAATTTAAATTTAAAAAAATTTAATATCTGCAAATATTTTAGCATATTCTTTTAACTTGACAAAATTATTTGCACTTATTAAGAAGTTAGGTATTTTGACTCAGGAATTTGTCTCCATCCCAATTGTATTTTTACACACAAAAATAATTAAACAAATCCTTTATTAATAAAGCTTATTCTTATTATCAGTCAGGTCTGCATTATGTCGTCAAAGACTTCATCTACATGTGATAAATTGAAGAAACCAATTTACTATTCACTATTTATACTTGTAATATACGTAATGTACGTCAGTGATTTGGTTTCATTAACCCCAAGTAAAAGAAACTTACTGGACTTGGTCACTAATTTTAAAAATTAGGCTAAAAAATAGGTTTAGTAGAAAACCGAATAAACATTTACTACTGAATTAGGATAAGAAACAACAGCAAATTATAACCAAGAAGATTATAGATCTTGTTCAAATGTCTATATTGAGAAAGTAAGTACTTTTACGTGCTCAGCTTTACATATTAGCTATGACAATAGCACATGACACCATAACCCATATAGCCTAATATTAGATAAAGAATATTTTCTTCATTATAATATATGTAATTAAATTAATATTATAATCTACAAAGTATATGTTATCGAATATTAGAAAAATAAATTTTGATCAAAATTGCGTTAGGGTGAAAACAAGACAATGAAAAACACAAAACAAACGTGGATGGATGGAAATTTTCCAACTTTAATTCTTGATATGCTAAAAACTAAACAATATTTCCATTGTTATTAATCAGTTAAAAAAATGTTTATAAACAGCTGAATTAGCTAACATTACTTTTGAAATTGTCATGCCCCGGAAATCGGAATCGTGACAATTATAATTATAGTTATATCTTATTCTTCTAAAGTAATATATGGACTACAAAAGTAAAATTTACTTAACTGAGTAATATAATAAATAGAAGAAAAAGTTGTTTAGAACAGAACTGTCCAGGCCAATACAAGTCACTATAGAGATTGGAGGGGCGCAGAAACAAATACATACATTCATAGTTGTTTTGGAAAAAAATAAAAATAAAGTAATAATGTTATAATGTTAAATTTAGTTTTATTAAGGTAATTTTAATAATTTATTAATTGTGGTAGATTATAAACATGTCGCGTACCGTGGGCCGTGCTTTGCACAACCCTGGTTTAGAACAACTGACGCAACTAAATCCCATTTTTGAGTAAACTAACTATGGAAATCGTGATCGTGGCAGTTATATTTATAATTATTTCTTATTCTACTAAAGGGGTATATGGTACAAGTACATATAAATGTGATTTTGTATATAGTTCAAAATTTATTTATTTTATTATATTTTTTATTTTAATAAAATGCTGATAACATTATGAATGTACTTATTCCTCACCATAAACATATAAACCTAACTACGCATTGCATATTTTGTGTTAGTTTAAGTTAACACCACATTAGCCCAAAAAATTTAAGAAGTTTAAGATTCTATCAAAAAATTTAAAAAAAATTACATCATTAAATATTAAATTAAGCAACCGCTGCAGTTAATATAAAAGCAAATAAGTGTCACAAGAATGAACTCGTAATTACCACGTCTCGGTATTCAACGACTTCGAAGCCATCAACAGCAGCAACAAGCTTAGCAGAAAAAAAGTATTAATAATAATTAACAGACAAAAGTAAATATGGCATCAGCAGCATAATTGACGACGCTTACTGCGACAGAATTGAAACCAACAAAAGCAACAAAAGCAACGAAGCAACGAGCAGTAACATTAACAGCAGCAATGAAACTGAACCAACTGAACCAACTAAAACAATTACACAATTACACAAACAAACACAGACGACCTTCGCATTTAATACGTTTACATTGGGCATTGCATGCCACTAACACCTTAAGCAGATGCAAACGCACACAAAGACAAATATTTTACATTAAATCATCACATACTGTGATGATTATGAACGAAAACTTAATCTCCAACCAGCAGCAAATTAAAGCATGCAAAATTAAAATCATTAATAATTGCATTTTTTTTTTCTTTTTTAATAAAAGAATTTAAATAATTTCTATATAAGCAATTTTATGTTTCATTCAGAGTTTGTTAAATAATTATTTGAAACGAAATGTATACTCTGAAGTTCAAGAAACTTTGAGGAAATCCGTTAAAATAAAATACAATATATGATATTATAGTAATTATTTGCCAAACCAACAAAGCAATAAAACTTTTCTAATTTAAAATTACAAGCGTAACCACAAAAATGTTTAAAAAACATACAAAAATTAATTAAAAAATTTGCATAAACAAATAGAATTGTTGCTAATTAAGTTAAACTGGTGCAAAACACCCTGTATACGCCACGAACTATACAACAATCGGAAGCAACTGCTGATCACTTTGCGCTGATATAAACTAATTTATTTAATATGCAAACATAAAAACTCATTATAAAAAGCGCGTTAAATATTTAACTTCATTAATAACGCGATGCTTATCTGCTACACCAGAAACGTCAATAAATGTCAAAATATTTTTCGATTTCGATTTCATATCAGTTTTATAGGCAGACTTTATTCAAAAATATGCTAAATACCAGATACACTTTTATACACTTAAACTGTTTAATTTCTATTAAAAAACATACAAGATCAAAAAAAAAAAATAAAATTTGCATAAATAAAAATTTGGAATGGTTTTATTGTTTTTAAATAATTTATGCATCTCGTGAATGCTCACAACTATTCATCGATTCTTGTGTCGACGAAGCTGTTGATGTTACTTGGGTGCTTAAGTGCTTAGGTGCTGTCTTATGTGAGAATTATTATAATTTTTTGTTTTCATTAATTATTAAAATTATTTTATAATTAAAAATCATATAAAAATCGAATAAAATGTCAATAATGGACACAGAAGATTTTGATATTTGAGACATGATGTTAAAAACCGAAGTCGTTAAAATTGAAACATTAAAAATTGGTATTATAATAATATCAATAATAATATCTAAGACAGTAAAATCAGAACATTAAATATAAAATAAATTTTTTATGCTTTATACTAATATTGCGCATGTTTTTTCTTTATTTCTGTATATGCGCTTTATAAGACTATAGCCTATAAAACTTAATACAATTAAGATAAATATTTTCAATTCAAAACAGATAGAAAGAAAGATACAAACATTTTTGAGTAAATGTCTGCGGAAAATCCTAGAAATATGATGGTGTAACCACATATCAAATGCAGAACTTTTGCTCCAAACAAATCAGAAAGCTGCTGAAATAAAAATACGAAAACGGAATGGGTAGGGCATACTACGCGACGACTAAATAAATACATTCCACGACAAGCTTTGACATGGAATCCACAAGGCAGCAGATGCCCTGGGGCACCGGCTTTCACTTGGAGAAGGACAATTGAAAGAGAAATGACAGAAGCACACTACACATGGAACGATATATACTGAGAAGCATCTAACAGAGTGGGGCACCGGCTTTTACTTGTAGAAGGACAATTCAAAGAGAAATGACAGAGGCGCACTACACATGGAACGATATATACTGAGAAGCACCTAACAGAGTGCAGTTTAAGAGAATCGTTGCGGCCCTATGCCCCACTAGGGGAAACGGGCACTAAGAAAAAGAAGAAGATAAATATAGAATAGATAGGATAGATGTCATTTTATTTTATAATTCTTTAAATTATTTGTTTTTTTAAATGTACAATATGTATTTTTAATAATTTTTATATGATTCATCCACTTCGTTGGTATCCTAACAATTCAATTGAATGATGATTTACACTGCACACAAGTTTGCTGCTTAAGTCTTTCGTTTGGACGAACTAAGCCGCTATCAGTAAACAAAAATTATTTTTAATTGCCGTTAATTAAATTATTATGTTATATTCTTAGTTTTATTGGCATGTAAGTAACCTTTCAGTGCAAAATATTTACAAAATCTGAAATTTTATACGACCTCGCCGAATTTAACGAATTCAACGAATTTTTTATGCACAACTTAAGCCAAAAAATGTAATTTATGGATAAAAAAATTATTGGCGACAATCATTTTTTAAACAGCAATGAGGCAAACTGGTTGTGTAGATACTTACATGTATGGGCTAACAATAAATATTGACTAAAGGCTTGTAAAATGCAAAAGTGCTGAAGATGGCTAATGTCAAGTGAGGCATAAATTAATAGAAGCCACTTTTGTAAATGTCACATGACACAATAAAGAAATTAAAGTAATGACAATAATATAATTTAATTTAAACAGAATACTTATAAGTTCAATTCTTTTAATCATATAAAAGAATTTTATATGTATGTATATAATTCCGCGATTGTTGACCAATGAGTCGAATTGTGGCTAGCAATTGAACGATAGATGTTTTCAATGTCTGTATCGATACAAGTTTGTGAATAAGATTGGATCGTACGATTTTAGCCACCTTTAGATTATAAAAATACGGAAAGTGACGTACAAAACTCAGAGAGTCATCTTGTACTTGTAAAAGTTGTCATTTCCACCAGAACCGTTATCAATAACCACTCAATTGAACTGGAAGGGCTGATCTGCTCGAATTCGTATTCTAGGTGGCTCATATATGTTTCAAAGGTTATGTTGCATTTATAATTTTCCTGTATTAATGTACGATACTTTGCTTTTGTCATAAATATTCAGGTTAAAATGCCATTTCTATTTTATATTTAATTATAATATTTAAGGAAAAACTACTTGAATAAAACATTTTTCTCTCCTTAACTAACCACAAAAATTTTACAAAAATGGAATATATAAAACAGTTTACGACTGAGACCACCAAGTAGTTCAGTCTGTCACAGTAATTTGACAAAATTAAATTTAATTAAGTATTAAATTCAAACTTTTATGTTTTTCATTAAGCATATTTTTTGTATATAGAAAAGCAGTTATCACAAGAAAACAACCTCGGAAGCAAAATTTATTGCAGATAGTAAAATTTTGATCCAATTTGATCAAATAAAATTAAATGAATTTTGCTGATTTTCGATTAAGTGTCATTTAAATTCTTATAATTTTCTTATAACATGTGTAAAATAATTTTAATATTATTTTGTTTAAATTATATCACAAAACTTGTATCTTTTTCTAATTAAGAGAACATGTTAAAGCAATCATTTAAACTTATTAATATTAATTAGAGCGCCATTGAATTTAATTATCATAAAATTAAATCCAATTTTGCTTTAACGAAATTAAACATTTTGTATTTTTATTGACAAAATCATCATCAGTCCATTGATTATTTTAAAAAATATATTGAACATTTCTTTGTCTCGTACATATTCGAATTATTCCATTAATCATTCCAACTTTATGAATACAATAAAAATACTTTCTGTAATTGAATCGTTTTAATTAAATATAAAAAATTCTTATTTAAATAAAATAAAATTATTGTAATTATTTTTCTTTTTCATTAGAGCGTACCTTGACGATGGATTTAGTTCGTAAATAACAGAAAAAATTATTCTCATTATAAATGTCAACTTAACTTTCTGCAAAATAGATAAAGCATAAGTTATATTTTTTAATTGCTCCCAAGTAAATTGAATAGCACGAGTAACATAAGCGGCCTGAAGGAAAACCACTTCTTTTGTGAGTAACATATTCAGAGCTAAATCTTAGTAGTTGCAATTCTAAGGTGTTCTAGAATATTGCATAGAATATTTTTACTTCTGAAAAGTATTGAGTCAATCTCATACTATGCACTTTGCATTGACTTTGTCTATTAAATAACAGTTTCTACTTAAGAAGAGAAATTTTCTGTATAGTCATTATAAACATTATCATATACAGCAGGGCTGCCCAAACCAGATGCGATCGTGGCCCAATATAAATTGCTGTACAGATGGGAAGGACGCAGAAACAAATACATACGTTCATAGTTGTTATTGTAAATATATTATATCATTATAAATACGGTTATAATGTTAAATTTAGTTTTATTAATTTATCAATTTGAAATAATTTATTTGGTTTATCATAAAAATAATATAATGTGGTTTTAGCAGTACACCAAAAAAAAATTTGTGTGATTGTAGTAGATTAAAAACATGTCACAGGCCGCACAAACATTAGCCGCGGAGCCCATGTGGCCCGTGGGCCGTACTTTGGACAGCCCTGATATGCAGGATTTTAATTTGACAATAAAAAAATTCAGTTCTACAATTAAGAAACCCTGACTTTAAGCTTTTAAACATTCGTCAACAATATATTTTTCTTCTATTCAAATTCGCATCCGTATTTTATTTGATTTGCAAATTGTTTTTAGCGCATGAAGCAAAAGGCTTGTTAGAAGGTAATGATGGAAATAATGATATCCCGAATCGGTGCTTTTTCATCACGTTCATTCAATGTTAAGATGCTAAGATCAATTTGAAGCAGTCGTGAGATATTGCTGTTCGTATGAGACGCAGCGAATCAGCTTTCGACATATATTCTACATTAGTTATTTACATTACATTACATTATTTATTTATCATAAAAAAGTTGGATGAAGGAAGATTTTTTATACTTTATATGTGAAGGCACAATTCCACTTCTGTCGTCTCTTAACGTTGTAAAGTTTCCGAGACCGACAAGGGTTAAATTTTATTCTTTGGGGAAGACATATCTTATTATTATGTTGAGACTAGTTGAGTCAATGCACTTGACCACTTTTACTTTCTATTAACTGCTTCGATCTGACAATCTTCGTCAATGCCAACCGCAAACACACCTCTTATTGCCACAGCGTTGCCGCCTCTTCTTGTTTCTATATTTCTTGTGACAATAGTGTTCTTTTCTTTTGGCTGCTTGTAGTTGTAAGTTAAGGAATGGTTTAATATGTAACTTGTAATTTTGACAGATCTAACTTTTATAGATAAGCACCTTGGTAGTGTTTCTATATTAAAGATCATTGCATTGCCACAAATCTGTAAGACGTATACACATAATTGTTTTAGAATTACTTTGTTTATCAAAATTTTGATCTTAAAAATGAACTGTGAAGATAACTTAAATAATTAAAGGAGTTTTCTGAATTGTAAGATGAGTTGCATCTGCTTTACATCAATTTTCAGACAATATTATGGTTCAAATATATTCTCATTTTTACTGGCTCATATATTATGGAATTGCAATATTGTTGACGTCAATCTTCTCTTTTAGGTGTAAATGTAACTAATACAGATGTTTGCACATTAGCCTTTATCTTCTATTTTAATAAGCACTCGTAAATTAAACGTTATTGCATCTGCAGATATTGAGATGCTTCTATTGGGGTTCCACCTCTTTATATCAGTTAATACATAATAATGGCGATGACGATGGAAAACAATATATCACATACACTTAAACAAAAAGTTTCAGCTTTATAAATAAACAAATTAAAAAAGATTTTTAAATCGTAAAATCGTTTTAAGATAGTCTGATGTAATCCCTACAAAGTTAGAGTTGTGAAGCTATAGCTTCGCAACTTCATATTCTTAATTTAAATTATTTCAAAACTCATTGTCATGATTAAATTTGATCTGCTTTTAAATTTACTTCCTCATTATATCCATTATACAAAATAATTTCATATAGTTTCGTAGTCCGAGTCATACGTAACAAAGCATGACTAAAATTTAACACTTAATGTTTTTAATTAAAATTATGCGATATATGTAAATAATATGAACATAAACAAATATGCTCGAAGCATTAATCTTTTTTTAACAAATATGCATTGTCATAATTTTTTAACAAGTCTCCAGACTGCAGTCATTTTTGCATTTCCAGTCTCTTCACATAGCAGAGTATTCAGTTGCGACAATCATTGGCTTAAACATTGACCTTGTCTCAGAATCTTGAGTTGCACTCATGGTATTGGGTTTTTATATTTGAATTAGTAATTGCCTTAAATAGCCGCAAAAGTACCAAGAATTTTTTAGAATAAGTCATAAATGCATTTTCTGCGGCTTTTTATTGATTAACCTTAATTTAATGCTATGTACGTAAGAGATATTAAAAATTTTTTGAAGCCCAGAACGAAGTTTTGGGTATTCATGTATTAGAAGCAGCAAAATTTCAACGTTTTTCATACTTCAAAATGGTAATAAGCAGCTTTATATCTTTAATAACTTAATACTAAATATTTGATGAAATTTTTTGGCATATAATTAAGAAATGAAATACATTTCAAATTAATCTAAACCATGAACAGAGAAGCGTGAAAATTTCAGATTTGTTTAATGATATTAACTACTTCTTTTAGTAATGCAATTAATATTTAAATTATATATATATGAATATTCCATTAAAATTATGACAGATAAAATTTTATGAATATTTTACTTATTTGATTTATTAGTCTTTTGTAATATTTTTACAAAGATACAAGCAAAGGTCAAAGTCAAATAAGACAACTAGTTGATTCAATTCATTGTCATTATAGAAACATTAATACTTAATACAGCTTTTTAATCAGGATTGACATTGTAAAATTAAAAGTCAATGTGTTCTGACCAGCTTATGCTCTTTTATATAAGTTCATTCTAACTGACCTCATTAATGGATGCATAAACGTTGAGGATTATGTAAAAAAGATGCACAAATCTATAGAAACCTGTAACTTATTTGAAGATATATAAAATATGAAGATCATTATTAGTTCCTCTTATATTTACAAACCAAGTGCTAATACACACCTTTAGGTTAGGTTAGGTTATACCCAAGGAATTTACTTAGGACTACAGGCCCATTGTGTTACGGTATAATTAAAAAACGCAGAGATTAAAACCTTTGGTAATACACACCTTAATAATAATAAGAATTTTACTATACTTTATAAAGGACCCAATATCACAAAATAAAGTAACAGAATCTTTATTGCAATCTGCAATTAATTACTGCAATTAAGAGTTTACCATAGTTATGGCAACTGTTGACCAAAGAGTTGTGAATGCAAATGGGTTTTTGTATTGGAACAAATAGGTCGGTATTACTTTCTAACTAAGACTTATTGTTCCTCATAACATATGGAACAAAACAAAACCGTTAAAAAACTGGGATTAACATCATAGACTATCTGAATCGTAGTGTATAATATTTTTTACTTTATTTATAATATGGTAGAGCAGTCTAGCTGCACTGTGTCAACATCTTTTTCAAAAGCATATGCACGTCAAAACCGAATGAAAATAATATATTAACATACTATAGTCTAATTGAACTTTCAATAATAACTGAAATGTCTTACTCACACTCAATAGAATCATATATAGACCTGATGACGGCAGTTCTACCTTGCGCTTAACTGATCCTTCGCAAGCTGATATGTACCAATTAGAAGAAAGGTACTTATCTTCTAATGTACAAACACTCCTTAATAAATATTTTCAAAATACAGACATGAGATAAAACTATGAAATTGTCGGCATAGCTACAAGTCTGGTTAAAAGTTTCACAAGTCTAATACATTATACAATATGTAATTCAAATTTCGACGTCAACTAGCAAATGCTTTGTCTGTTGCATTGTTGATTTAATGCACATTTCAAAAAATATCTGTTCTTTAATACACCAGGGGAATATTTTTTAAGACTTTATGAAAAAAAAAATTTTTAATGTAGGCTAATATTGATTGAAGAGTTAATAACAAAAAGAAGCTAATATTCTGCATTCTTTGCAATTGTAATATTCAAATTAATTCAAATTAATTTTAACTTTTTTATTTTTTTTATTTTTCATATTTTTTTATTTTCATAATTGATCATTCTGACAGCAGATGAGTTCTTTATTTGTAGAATCGAAAATCTGAAAAAAAACAAAGTCCATCAAAAAACTGGTTAGTTCTTAAATTATTTGCAATAATTCTTGTGCATATCGTCAAACCTGCAGAGCAAAACAACTGGCATTTAACGTAACATTAATAATTGGTCATATCAAGACAAGTGAGTAAATAATACTCAATACATACTAGGGCACTACAGTCAGCTGTTGGTCAAATTTAATACAAAGGTTTCATAAAACGTATTTTAATATTTGTTACTCTTTAATAAAATAAGTCAGTCATTTGTTTATTTTGAAAACTTTTTTGAAACTAATTTCAGTTCTGATTTCAAGTCGTTTGAAGTACCTTTGTGATCCTTAGGATTCACTTGGATCTGTCAGGGTATTGTTTTGTCGCAAAACTCTCAAATTGTACTTAAATAAAGCTAAAAATATTAAATAAAAATACATATTTTGTTTATATACATGTATATGTATTATAAATAGCGATCTTACAGCTGCACCCTCACCAACACTTTTCTATATAATTAAATTTATTTAATATTTGTAAAGCTTAGCAATTAATAAACCATTAAACAATATTGTTTATCTGCACCTTGAACAGATTTTCCATATTATTATAAACATCAAATAAAAATTTTTGTCATTTAAAAAAAAGCGATTTCAATCAAATGATTTGCCATTTGCACAAACATTCTACAACTTTATGAATAACTTGAACTTAAAATATGTATTCAATGCAAAAAATCTTCAAATCTACATATTTAGTTATCTTCTTAGCTTTAACATTTGCAAGAAATAAATTTCACAATTTTCTTTAAGACAATGAGACGGGCCAAATCGCTTCTTCTCTTGTGCGCTGCGAAAATTTAGAAGGAAAACAATGGAAGCTTTGGGACAATCTTGTCACGACGTTGTGCGGATCTCACTACCAAACATGCCACGCCGCGCAGCAACTTTGACATTTTGACCTCATCGCTCACCGACTCAAGCACCTTACCGCTGTCTGACTTAGATTAAAAACACAGATTATTTCTACCAAACATTTAAGCAAATAAAATTTTCTATATTTTATGCTCAGGCTAAAGATATTTTTAAAAAATATTTCAGTTTTTCAGTTTTACACGAATTGATTGCAAAAATTAAGGAGACTACAACGCCCTCTTATTGGAGAACACATATGCTATATTTAGCTTTTAAATAAATGCTTTCAAAATTAATAGATACATAGGTTTGAAAAAGTTTTATAAATAATTTTGTTGTCAAATTTTTTACAAAAAACATTTACATATAACATATCTGCACTGCAACGCAATACGTTGTTCTGGTGTTCCATTTTCTTTGCGTCTTGCTCATTTAATATCAAAGCTTAAATAGATAAGTTTGTTGCTTCGAATATTCACTAAATATTTCATTACTAAATGTTCATTACGTTGTTCTTCAATTTCATTTGGCTTAGATTTCTAGTTATATTTCTAATGTAATCTAAAATAAAAAAAAATATATATTACAAAACGGTATAACCTGAAAACATATAGTTGAACTACTTAAGACCAATCCTATCTCCGGGTTAGCAAATATAGAGATCTGGGGTTGATCGCAAGGCCAGCAACTCTGCATCGGAAAAATTTTATGCTACGCAACCCTTTTAAGGGAGGCCAAGGTTCATACTGGACTGTAGTGCCAAATAAGAAGAAGAATATCTTACAAAAATATTTTACATTCCGTATATCCCAAGAACTTCCATTCAAGCCGCTGAAGAAATCGGTATTTTCCTATGTATAGAAGGTCCTGTTTGCTTTGAAATGTTTATTATATTTTTATATTAAAGAGAAAATTGATTTCATTTTTATTATTTATTAAGATAATTGTTCATTTATTTTCTTACTGATTTAATATCTTATGAAGTCACTTAAAAACCTCATAAATTATTAAATATTTAAAAAGCAATACGAGCAATATGAATACTTAAAATATATTAGTTACAGCAAATATTTTAATTAACTATGCAATAATTAATGCGATTAGCGACAAAAACCCGTTTAAATGCGCTTCAAATGATAAGATGAAATAGGACTTGACATTTTACTTTTGTCATATAAGTTTGAGTATACAATTGATTAATTTTAAATAATATTTTTAGATAATAGGTAGTTTTTGCTACGATTTTGAAAATATCAATAAAACAACCAGATTACACAAAATGCAACTTATATTAATCATATATCTTTTACATTAAAATGTATATATTTTTAGGCAGGTTTACTCACAGGTCACTACATTTTAGGTAACCATGCTAGAAGATTGAGTCTCTCTTTAAATCATACCTACCACAGTTATGGAGACGACGATGAAAGTGTATTCCGTCCGCTTTGTACATGGGTTCAAATTTTTAGCTTTCTTTTAATTTGAAGTATTCCCCCATTTTAGGACTTATATATTTTGAAGCCAATATGGTAAAGTTGGCCCGCCCACTATACGGTATATATAGTATGTGTTTCTTATTTTATTATTGCTAAGTTTATTTTCGAAATTTAAATTAAACTTTATTAAGAAAATTAATATCCAAATAGTTTTTAAGTTTATATACTTTATATATATTTATTATATACTGTTGTTATCTACTAAAGTACTATTGAAAGGATTAGTTTAATAAGTGAAATAAAACAGCAAAATTATCAACAAAATAAAATAATACAAAATAAAAATAAATTAAAACCATATATATTTTAATTTGATAATGTGATTTTTTTCGAACAGTAGTCAACTACAACAACAAAAATTCATTTTATATTATTTTAATTAATTGAATTTTTTTAAATTTTATTAATCAAAAAGAACTATTTTTAGATTTTTCAAAGTTATGGAGTTGCTTTTAATTTTAAAATAATTCTTAAAATTCATTTAATTCAAATTTCCATGGAAGTGGGTTACTAGGTCAGCTTCGCATAAATTTGAACTAATCACGTAAATTTAGCAGCGGAAACTAAAAGTGACGTACAGAACAACTCCTTCCTCCCCTTTTTTAATTGTTAAGTAATATAATTCTATTTTCTATCATACAATATACATATACAAATATACAGATATATACATATATATATATGAACTTAAGTGTGAGCTTGATGCTAGCAAATTCATCTCAATAAATTTATATCTTAATCGTTAAGGTGTTGACTTTCATATGATGTTAAATGCATGGATGTACGAGTATGTATGGATGATATATACATATATGTATATTTTAATACTAAATTATTTACTTGCACTTTTATTCGCAGTTACCGATTGCTACCGCTGCCAATGCAGCCGTCAACGATGCTGTTGGCGTTGCATTGCCTTTGTTAAACTATTAGAAAATCACAGCGTAGCATCTGCTGCTTTGGTATCTTCATGTGCAATGGCGTTGCAGTCGTATTTGCTGTGCATCTTAACAACTATTTTAGTGCTTTTTTAATATTATTTTTATAACTATTTTTTATTTACTATGCACTGCATTTGCAATACATTTTGTATAAATACCGCCAACAGCCGGTACACGAGATCATAGAAAAATCTTTTGTTCAATTAACAACTTCTTGGTTTGAAAAACGTCGCGAGAAGTGTATCTTATAGTCGAACTGCCAGCTCCAAGGATATCCTTAATTTCTGTGACCAACAAATAATTAAAAAAAAGTGTTCAAAATGAAAATTGTAAGTGGTAGAAGTGCTTTAAAAATATTTCAATTATATATATCTAATTTGATAATTATTTAAATAAATTCCATAAGTAATATCGAATAAACCGTTGAAAGGACAATTAAAAATAGTTGTTGAAACTAAAGTTCAAATAAGAGTTAATTAAAATGATAACGTAGTGGACATGATTGAAATAATAATAAAAGAGTATAATTAAAAATTTTTTATATATTTTAGCATATCATGCTATTAAAAACAAAGATTATTTTCAATAGTCATAATAAAAGTGTAGAACATTGTTATAAAATGTCTATAAAATAGTGTACTATGACATCGTTTACCCTCAACTGCAGCCTTGCTCTTCTCATATCGAATATATAAATGATATATGTTTTACTAGTAAATGCTGTTATTAAAATAATTTATAGATTTAATAGTTAATGCAAATTACTGTAACTAATTGCAGTTAATAAAACAAATGCTTATTAATAGTGCAAAAATTCTACATACTTATTACATTTTAAACTATAAAATAAGAGTTGTTGAATTTTAATCAAATTAAAAAATTCTTTTTACTTAAAGGATAATATATAACTTTTAACTTTTTATATTGTTTCTTAAGTTAAGTCAGTTTATATTATATTATCTTTCTTTTATGTCTACCTCTTCTACTTCCAAGGAATACGTTGTCCGTTTCGAACGTTTGCTGATATTATTCAACAAACGATAAATCTGATTTCTTCACATTTTCGAAAAGCGCAGTTCTTGCGCTTTTACCGAACCACAGATATAGCTTCCTAAGCTACACCATTACTCAACTTTCAAGACACATCATATCTTATTACGGGCGTCTATGAGCAATTTAAGTTTCTCATACTGTCCTGGATGCCTTACAATATAATCAATGTATTCTAGTTCTCTTTTTTTATATGTACTAAAGCTGCAAAAGCTAGATTGCAAAAGGTATATATATTAGTTTCATATATATTTGAAATAATTAACCTATCAAATGGATATTTTATTAGTCTAAATAGAATATATATACTTAGAATTGATCCGTCTGAGGCATATGTCATTGTTATATATTATTTTACTCATATATAGTTTGATTTTGGAAATATTTATCTTAAATATTTATCACTTATTAGTTAGAAACTATAGATGTAGAAAATATCGCTTTTACTTTTTATACGATACTATAACGCACCAAGCTATCGAAAAAGATTCTTAAGCTTATGGTTATAATATCTAAGCAACTTATTTCCCATCCAATATTTAAGTATCTAGAGAATACATAAAATTAATTTTCTTATTAGAGATATTCGAGGCCTATTAAAAATTTAATTTCCATACAAACCGTTACATTATCTTTTTTTTGACAAAATTAAGCAAATTTTTTTGCAGTAATTAAATAATTTATTCGTTTTCTGGTTTTTATGACCGATAATTACAATATTATTGTAATTTAATAGGCGGTACTTGCCCGTATATTAAATTATATACTCATATACATACATTTACTATTAAAAGTCAAATTATTACTTAATCTTAGATGTTTTGGTAATTTTTTTCACAGTTTAATTTATTTAATTAGACGGTCAGTTCCAAATTAATTTTATTAATTGTACATTTATTTTTTTATTCTATTTAAATAACCACAGAGATTCAGTTAAATGACTTTATACACGATTGAAAAATTTAATTTCAAGCACCTAAGTTATATATTAACTTTAAAATATATTCGAAGAGTTCGACGATAACGTCGATAAACCTTTGAAAGCTTAAAGAAACTAAAAGACAAATTATTTTTTTTTTGTAACAATCGAAAAGTCAAGTATATGGATCTTTCCATAGATATATGTAGAATATGCATTATTTTCTTAAAAAGTATATTGCATATTGTCAAAGCCCTGCAAATATCGTATTGAGTTCTATATTAGCTTTTCCCCTGTTTTGTAGTTTAATTAACTTAATTATGAAGATAAATATTTCTAATTTATTAAATTTATGTAATTGTTATTCCAAGTTATATTACTTTTTTCCTAAAAATTAAATAATTATAAATGTAATGTAAAAACACTCAAAAAATTTGGAATATGTAAACAATTCGCAACAAAAAAGTATTTTTAAAAAAAGTATAAAATATATTTCATACTGAAAATAAACTATTATTAACAATTCAGAATTCATATATACTATTCCACTATGGATACAAGCTTTTATTTACCACTTTTTATCTGACGGATTACAATAAGCTAGTATCCTTAATAGAGATATGATATTAATTAGAACATATTTCTATCTTTGTGTAGTAATATTTAGATCCATGCCAATGTATCTAATATTACTTAGCAGCTGACAAGCGAACTATCTATTATTCTACAATATTACTATAAGTTAGCATCCTTAATAGAGATATAATATTAATTAGAACATATTTATGTCTCTATGTACTAGTATTAAGGTCCATGCCAATATATCTAATATAACTTAATTAATTACAATAAGCTAGCATCATTAATAGAGATATGATATTAATTAGAACATATTTATGTCTCTATGTATTAGTATTAATGTGCATGCCAATATATCTAATATAACTTAGCAGGTGACAATCAAAATATCTATTATTCTACAATCGAAGAACTTTGCTTTACTGGTAGTCCAGAGATATACTATTTTCTATGCTTAAAAAAAAAATTAATACAAAGTAAAGTAAGAAACATTGTATGTTTAAATACCTTTTAGATTTTTTTTTATCATAAAATATACCTAATTAAATAATGAAATAGAAATTCACTCTAATACTCAGAATAACATATGCACTTTTTAAAATTGAAATCTTCATATTCATGTAATTTATATCTCATATGAATTACAAACGTTTGATATAAAGCAATTATTGCAATAATTAAACAAAATTAATCATTCAGATGTTGTATGTTGAAATTGATAATTATTACAAGATTAGTTCAACATTTATGGTACAGGCAATTAAATCTTTTAAAATTTGTACAAATTCACTTTAGATAAAATGTACTCAATTATTAAAATGTAGACATCAATGCTGTCATAATTACGTACCTAAATCATTTCACATTATCTAACATAATAATAAATAGATAAAATAAGGTAAAGTCATTAAAGATATGTCAAAATTAAGTATTTCGTTTGAAAAACTGTACCAACTATAATGAGGCGATTTTAAAAGATTCAAAACTGTTTTTCTAAAAATCCTAACTTAAACACATCCAATTTAAATAGTTTCATTAGAAGATACAGAGCTTACATAATTTATTACTAAAACCAATTGTTAAAAAGCATTAAATTAACCAAAATTTGGCACACCTTAAATAAATTATCCAATAACAATCGAGTTTAAATAAAATTAAAAAAAAAATGGTTAAAACTAATTACCTACCTTAATGCTAACAATTAACAGATTTTGTCCCTTTAGCGGGCTTTGCTGTTTGAGATATTTTCGAAATTAATTTTAAATCTGTGCTAAGTTACTAGACTTGGGTTGAAATACTTGATTCACAACAACAACAAAGCAACTTGAATTAAACAATAAATGACACGCGAGTCCGAAAGGTCAACTACTTGATCAATGAGTTAGCACCAGTTGAATACTTTTCATTCAATGATAATTTTGCTATTTTTTAGAGTCTAACCAACTGAAACCTACTTACTTATATAAATAATAAAGTAGCTGTTGATATCAAGAAGATAGATGGAATTGGTTTCAAAAATAAATTAGATTTATTCAATTTAGTAATAAAAATATTTAATTATACTAGAATTATAAATACCTTGTTTTTTATAATTGGTTTAGTATTTAACCATGCCAGTATATATATATATAAATTAGAATTTATATATATCCACTTTGCTTATTATTTCGGAAGCTATTTTAATTCATTAACAACGTAATGAACATTTAGAAATCGTTAAAATGTGGATAGCAGAGCTATTCTATGTTAGCATAATGATGAGTAGGAGTAGAAAGAGGGGAACATATTAAAAAGGAAACACTGAACAAATTATAAAGATATATACGCAAATAAAAAAGAATTTTTTTATATATTTTAGTAACTTATAGAATAAAATAGATTATAATGAAATAGTAAAGATAACTTGAACCCGGTCGCTAGCGCTATTGTGTCAAAAATTGCATAAATTATTTTGTCTAGTGTCAAAAAAGTTTTTTATTCAAAAAGAAATTCAAAAAAATCGAAAATTAATTGTATTAAACATTATTTACTTTCAAATTTTTTAATAATGAACAGAAAAATATTCGCTAATATACAAAAATACCCTCAAGAAAACTATTCATTAAAAGGCATATAATAACAATTATTATGAAAATTCATAAGGAATACAAAGGAACACATACAATAGAATAGAAAAAATGAACAACGGAGTAAACCTTTTAAAATAGACAACATTCAAAAAATAGAGTTGAAATATACATAAAAATGAAATAAAAATCGAACTGCAAAGGGCAATACCAAATCAATATAAAGTACAGAGAATATTAAGAAAGATACACCTAACCTATTTATCTTAAGTGTATCCGGTATATAAGCAGGGCGAATGTGAGAATCATTTGAATTACAATGTATAATACTAGATTGAACTTAAAATACATTTACGTCATATCTACTTTGAATAGTAAATCTAACATTTATGTATTCATTCCATTCTCACTGCTTTGGGTAAAGTGTGAATTAAGTTTGTCAGGATATTTTTAAAACGGTGTGTGAATATTGATAATCCCGCAGGCTATAATGAACATCATGCGAATCGATTTAGCAATACTTATTTATCTATCAATTAGTATATCTCTATGATAGCAATTTATACAGAGCTAATTGTAACAGAGCTAATTGTATGAAGCATATATACCATTTGTTAATGTAGATTGATAAATGTAAATATAGTTGCATATTTAACTAATCTTTGGTGTTATATCTATATAATGTTGGTACTCATTATCTAACAGATATGAATATACATTGTGACCGAAAAGTTTTCGGGAAATTTTAAATAAAACGCAAAATTCTTAACCTTCATCAATATTTATTT